>NC_134901.1:42404255-42439255 GCF_041734735.1 Babylonia areolata | reverse complement strand
GAGAGAGAGGGAAGAGGAAAACAGAAAAGGTAAAAAAAACTACCAAAAAAAATGCATAACTAACATGCAATTGCATTTAACAGTAACAATTCAATAATGATGATAATGATCAGAAACCACATTAATACAATTCTGAAGTACATTAAAGGAATTTAGAAATAGGGCTATGAACTAATGCCTGTGAAAGCTCGACCATAAGAACCTCGTCAGAAATAACATTCCAAAATCCATCTGCAGAATAATTATTCTCTTTGAAATACTTTGGCAAGAAGGTAGGTAACTGCTTACAGTGAAACAAACAATGATGCAAGCTGAACTGCTTACCACAGATGCATGTAACATTTTTTACTATACTTTGTCTTCAGCGCATCAAGTTTTATACGGAAGAAAGTAGAGGTTATTAATCTTGTATAGTAAGCTGATGGATTCGGTATCTTTTATTCAATAATATTCTCGGGGAATAATGTTCCTTTATGCTTTAATTTTTTTTCCTT
Source organism: Babylonia areolata (assembly GCF_041734735.1). Classification (NCBI taxonomy): domain Eukaryota; kingdom Metazoa; phylum Mollusca; class Gastropoda; order Neogastropoda; family Buccinidae; genus Babylonia; species Babylonia areolata. The sequence goes on along the minus strand of NC_134901.1, from coordinate 42,438,761 downwards.
CCATCGGTTATGAAATCGACCCCATGCTGATTTTTCTAACAAAGTATATGCCTCTTTTACGGAAAGACGGACATGTAGTTTTGTCGACTTTTCTGAATCTTGTCCTCCTCTTTTAGCTGCTTTATCAGCAGCTTCATTGCCATGAATGCCCACATAAGGTCACCCAACAAAAACTAACCTCAGTCCCTTTAATCCTCAAACAATGTACCAAATGATTTGCCTCAATAACTAAGTCAGGTCTTGTTTCAAGGCTAAATAATTCTAGAGCATCAAGTACTGATTTGGAATCAACCAAGAATGCTATTTTCGAGAAAACTATTTGTTGGCTCACTAAGTAGTTCAGAGCTTGTATCATAGTAATTAGCTCAGATGTGAATATGGAACGATGTTTTCCAATAAGTAAGATTTTTTCAATTTTAAAGGCAGCCGCACCAGCATTTTTGTCATCGAGAACGGATCCATCTGTATATATTTGGAGATGATTCTGATATTTTTCTGCTATAATATGAATTCTGGCAGTACTTGTCGTGATATTGATGTTTTCTTCCCTTTTTGTTTCAGAATAACTGATATCAAAATCTGCTTTCAACATTTCCCAAAAAGGAACAGGAGAATGATGTGGTTTTGCAGCTAACTCTTTCATGTTGACATCAGATTCTTTTAAAAAATTTGAAACGTAAGTTGCAACTGTTTCTTGTGATGAAATGGCTTTAGCTCTTTTAGGAAAATCAATGTCAGATCTTACTGTCAGTTCATCAGCAATGAAATTTTTTGTCATTGAAGTGTATCTCACAGTGAATTTTGCTATTGCTAACTCACGATGTTCTTTTAAAGGAAGAATTCCGGCTGTTTTATATGTTCCCTGGTTGGATGCATGAGAGGGCACTCCGAGGGCAATCTTGACAGCCTTATAGTCTACACTTTGAATCTTTTCCGTTGGGGTGGATAACGTCTCTGAGGGCGTTGGTCTGGAGGTTGTCGTTCTTTATAGATGATATGTCTTTTTCCGTCAAACAGTTCCGAAGCCACCATTGCGTTGAACAGTTGTCTCTTGACCTCCAGTTTTCAATCGTTGACAGTGGTTGCTGAACTTACGATGAACTTTGTTGTTGAATTTTTCTTTGCAGTGTCTTTCAATGTTGAGATAGAGAAATTACTGACCGTTTTCCTGCACACGGTTGAGCACGGAATCGTGGAAAATTAACTCACTCAGTACGGCCAGTCCTCTCTTCTCCTCTACACAGACCCCTCGGATGTCCAGTGGGTGTCTGAATGACCCAACCTTTAGCTTCCGTCGTCAGAATTGTGGTATTCTTTGTCAACATTCACCTCTTCAGTATAAGAGCCTTCCGCCTGCAATATTTTGATGATGGTAATTGGGCTGAAACGCTGTTAACGTGGTCTCTTTCGCCGTTCGTATGGAGAGAGTTTTAATACCTTGCGTCATGAGACGTCACCGATTTTTCAACATGTTTTTTTTTTGTTCTTTTGTGGGGCAGTTTTGTCGTGGTGGCTTGGGTGGCTGGCTTGTTTTCTGTCTGCGGAACTCGCTGGATTCTCTGGTGAGGAAACTCTGGCCACGTCGGCGGAGGTAGGTGTAGGGCTAGGGTTGGGGCTGGGGCTGTCAGTTTGTGTTGCCTGTGTTGTCATGGAAACCGGTTTCATTCTGCAACGTTTTGTTGGCTCTTGTTGTTCCCGTGCAATTGCTTCCAGGGAAGAGACACGATCACTCTGCAACGTTTTGTTGGCTCTTGTTGTCCCCGTACAATTGCTTCCAGGGAAGAGACACGATCACACAAGACCTGTGTGTGTGTGTGTGTGTGTGTGTGTGTGTGTGTGTGTGTTTAATCTTTTTATTTCTACGTCTCTCCTTCTCTATCTTTCTCCGACTTTTTCTCTCTTCTTATTCTCCGACACTTTGTCTGTTTGTCTGTCTGTCTCCCCCCTCACGCTCTCTCCCTGTCTCTGTCGCTCTCTCTTTTTCCTGTTTCTCTTTGTCTCTGTGTTCTTCTTCTTTGTCTGTCTGTCTCTGTGCGTGTATCTCTCTCTCTCTGTCTTTGTCTGTCTCTGTCTCAGTATATATATATATATATATCTGGACTGGCGACGCACGAAGACCACATACGCCGATGGACGGACAGACAGACAGACAGACAGACCGACAGACAGACAGACCGGCCGACCAACGGGACCATTGCACCATGTAACAGGTTGGTCTCCCCTTCCTTGACACAGGGCACAAACAGTCTGTGTGGTTAATGGGTTCAGGGAAACAGGAGCCAGGACCCCATTCTCTCCCAGCTGATCGACAAAATGTACTTGGCCCCCACCCCCACTCCCCCTTTACCCCCGCCACCCGTCTGCGCATTCTCACCCCCTGTTAGATCCCCTCCCTTCCCCTTTTTCTGCCCCCACCCCCACCCCCGCACCCCCAACCCCCCTCCCGTAGTGCTAACCTCCCATTCAGAGAGAGAGAGAGAGAGACACACACACACCCCTCCCGCTCCAGAGTGTGCTTTGCTTTACTGGATGTTTGTAGATGGACCACATCTCTACTGCTAGAAGGTGCTACTTGTCCACCTTCCCCTCCTCTCTGCCCATCCCCCTCGCGCCCCCCCCCCCCTCCCCCACGCCCCCCTCCCCCAACACACAACCCCAAAGCCTGTTGTTGTGACTGTGAGAAGGGTTGTTTTGTTGGATAAACTGTGGACGGAAAAGGAAACGGGAAAGAGGCTTCTACGGAATTTTTTTTTTTTTTTTTTTTTTTTTTTTTTTTTAAGAAAAAGAAAAAAAAAAGACTTGGAAGAACTAAGTGCAGAGATTTAACAGAGCGAAAGGAGATTGTAGCAAGAGAAAAAAGTGGAGACGGTGCAGAAAGAGAGTGGGTCTGAAGCGGATTGCACAGAGCGGGGTAGGGGTGGGGGGTGGGTGTGAGGGGTGAACACTGACCTGTTTGGTCTGAAGCTGATGGCACAGAGCAGGGTGGGGGTGGTGGGTGGAGGGGTGAGCACTGACCTGTTTGGTCTGAAGCTGATGGCACAGAGCGAGGTGGGGGTGGGGTGTTGGGGTGGGTGTGGGGGTGTAGGGTGAGCACTGACCTGTTTGGTCTGAAGCTGATGGCACAGAGCAGGGTGGGGGTGGTGGGTGAAGGGTGAGCACTGACCTGTTTGGTCTGAAGCTGATGGCACAGAGCGGGGTGGGGGTGGGGGAGCGGGGTGGGGATGGGGGGTGAAGGGTGAGCACTGACCTGTTTGGTCTGAAGCTGATGGCACAGAGCGAGGTGGGGGTGGGGTGTTGGGGTGGGTGTGGGGGTGTAGGGTGAGCACTGACCTGTTTGGTCTGAAGCTGATGGCACAGAGCGGGGTGGGGGTGGGGGAGCGGGGTGGGGATGGGGGGTGAAGGGTGAGCACTGACCTGTTTGGTCTGAAGCTGATGGCACAGAGCGGGGTGGGGTGTTGGGGTGGGGGTGTAGGGTGAGCACTGACCTGTTTGGTCTCTGAAGCTGATGGCACAGAGAGGGGTGGGTGTGGGGGATCGGGGTGGGGGTGAAGGGGTGAGCACTGACCTGTTTGGTCTGAAGCTGATGGCACAGAGCGGGGTGGGTGTGGGGGTGAAGGGTGAGCACTGACCTGTTGGGTCTGAAGCTGATGGCGCACAGCATTTGAGCAGTGACCCGTTGGGTCGTCAACAGCTACAGACAGTGGAGAAAACTGTTCTATAAAAAAGCTCCATGTTCCCCCACCAACCAGCTTCATTGAAGACGCTGTTATCTGGCACGTCACGTGGTAACTTACATTTGACTCATGTCATAGTTTGTTTAGTCTGTTTATTATCTGCACAACGCCCCCCACCCCCCACCCCCCACCCTCTCTCTCTCTCTCACACACACACACACACACACACACACACACACAACCACACACACGACCACACTCACTCACACACACACACACGCACACACACACACACACGCAACCACACACACACGCACACGCGCGCGCACGCGCAAGTCCGGAAAGTGGTGGATTGTAGCTGTTACGCTCTCTCTCCCTGCCCCGCCGCCCCCCAGCCCCCAGCCCCCCAAGCCATTCCCCACTCACCACCCCTTCCCTAAATCCATCACCTCGTCAACAGGTCAGTTCTTGGTATTCACATGATGTAAGGGAAGGGGGGGAACAAAGGTCTCCAGGAGCTTTTATCGCCAGAAGCACGTGCCACCAGTGACGCGGTCACACCAACAACAAAAAACTCCCTACAGGCTGTTATCGGCTGCACGTTATGTCAGGGGCCATAACCAACATAAACTCCCTACAGGCTGTTATCGGCTACACGTTATGGCAGGGGCCATAACCAACATGAACTCCCTACATGTTGTTATCGGCTACATGTTATGTCAGGGGCCATAACCAACAAAAACTCCCTACAGGCTGTTATCGGCTACATGTTATGTCAGGGGCCATAACCAACAAAAAACTCACTACATGTTGTTATTGACTGCACGCTATGTCAGGGGCCATAACCAACAAAAACTCCCTACAGGCTGTTATCGGCTACATGTTATGTCAGGGGCCATAACCAACAAAAAACTCACTACATGTTGTTATTGACTGCACGCTATGTCAGGGGCCATAACCAACAAAAAAACTCACTACATATTGTTATTGACTGCACGTTATGTCAGGGGCCATAACCAACAAAAACTCCCTACAGGCTGTTATCGGCTGCACGTTATGTCAGGGGACATAATCAAAAAAACGCCCTGCAAGCTGTTATTGGCTGCACGTTATGTCAGGGGCTATAACCAACAAAAACTCCCTACAGGTTGTTATCGGCTACATGTTATGTCAGGGGCCATAACCAACAAAAACTCCCTACAGGCTGTTATCGGCTACATGTTATGTCAGGGGCCATAACCAACAAAAACTCCCTACAGGCGGTTATTGGCTGCACGTTATGTCAGGGGCCATAACCGTACATAGCAGCAGGCAGCTGCGCCCCCTTTACTTGTGACAGGCAGCCCGTCAGGGGCGATAATAACCGTGGCTTTTATATACACGTGAGCTGACAGAGGAAGATGGACAGGTGAGCTCAGTCAGCCGTGGTCCGTTCTGTTCAAAGTGATGGACGTGTTGGGAGTGGAGGAAGGGGTGTGTCTGATGGGTTGACCTTGACCTTGTCAGTGTTTGACACTGCAGCTTGGCTTGTGTACACAGAGAGAGGGGGAGGGGTATGGGTGGAGACAGGGAAAGGCAGAGAGAGGGATGGGTTGGGGAGGGGGTTAGTAAGTAGTAGAGGGAGAGAGAGGGGGGAGGGAGGGGCGGAAAGTCACAGAGAGAGAGGGAATGGGAGACAAAATGAGAGAGAGAAGGGGGAGTGAGAGGGGGGTGGGGTGAGAGGAACAGAAAAAAAAGAGAGACGATGAAGAGAAACGGGAAGAGAGGGGGAGAGAGAGAGGGGGGGAGGGAGAAAGAGAGAGAGGGAGGGAATAAACGCGAGAGAGAGAGAGAGTAAAAACGAGAGTAGGAGACAGACAGACAAAAAGTGAGAGAGAGAGAGAGAGAGAGAGAGAGAGAGAGAGAATACAATAGAGAGACAAGGCCAGAGAAAACAATATGATTTAATGTGTTTCGTACATAGGCAAACAGGAGAGACAGACAGACAGACACAGAGAGAGAGAGAGATGGATGAAATGAATGCGCTCTCTATGTGTAATTCACCGAAGTTTTGACGCTTTGGGTCAGGCCAAAATCAAAACTGCCACCACTCAAATAACATTGCTCAGAAAGAATCTGAACAATTCTTAAACTGTTGCAACACACACACACACACACACACACACACACAAAATCCCTTCCTTTTTTTCTTCTTTTTTCTTTTTCTTTTTTACGTAAGCGTGACGTTTCAATGACGTCTTTATGACTTGAGAAGCAGCTGTGTTCGTGTGAAGTATCAACAGAGAGCAACGCGGCCTGTCTGTCAGCTTGGCAAAGCAGACAATAAAAACACGTGTGGTAAAACCCTCGCAATTAGCAAAGCGGCAGGGGGCAAACAGCGAGCGGCCTTTGAAAGAACACCTACTCCTTCAAACCGCTGTCTTTTCGTTATCTGAGAAAAGTCTAATTCAATTTTCCGGAAACCGCAAACTAGAACAACATCAGAAGGATATTTTGTTTGTTTCCTGGCCAGGCGGAATGAAAATCGTTTTGCTGTTTTCGGTGAGATGATAATAATCTCAAAAGGAAAAGCTGTCAGACACAAACGCGGACGAATATTCAACACTAGATTTTTTTTGTTTAACCACACACACACACACACACACACACATATATATATATATAACACGAAAAAACAAGCACAGTATACGTAAGCTAACGATTTCAAAGATACACATGTTTATAAAATGCATACAATATTCACTCTCCGTACTACAATTCATTTTTGCATTAAAACTACAAATAATAATACTTCTGCTACTACAACTACAACGACTACTGCTACTGCTATAATAATGAGGAGAAGAAACAGTAACAAAGATAAACTTACTCATAAGCATGATTAAAGCAGTAAACATATTCCATATCGTGTGTTCAGAAATCGTGATACAGAATATGCTAAAAAGTTAGTGTGGAGTTGGTAGGTAAGTGGGTTCAGAGCGGTGGGTTGGGGAAAACAAAAATGATCCCGGTTCCATGTGTGCGCTAATAATCAACTAACTAAACAAAAAGTAAAATATAGCATTCAAATGAGAGAGAGAGAGAGAGAGCAAAGTATAATTTCAAGTTCAGTTTCTAAGTATGGCTGAATGCACGTACAAACATAGCAATGACTAAATAACAAGCCGGTACAATAAGTTTCCAGGAGGTTTCAAAGTGTGCTGACCGATCCTTATACACCACGTCTGTGTTTGGTTTTTGATTGTTTGGTTGTTTGTTTTTGTTTGTTTGTCTGTTTGTTTGTTTAATACATTTTTTCCTTTTAACGCTGGTAACAACAGCGCCTTCCAGACACTGCTGCTCACCACTTGAATTCCAGAACGGCAGGCTACTTTCATGATGTATTTTGGATGACGTGGGAGGTAGGCGTACTCAGACGTCTATTACGACTTGTAAAGGGAACCCACTCTTGTTAAGTATCAACACTCGGAGAGTCCGGAGGATGGATGATGCTTTTAGTACTGGAGGCGACGTGGATATGTGGAGGAAGGTAGACCTACAAGTTGTGTGCGTATGTGTTATGTGTTAGGGTAGCTGTTAGATACACATGTATGTTAAAATGTTTATATGCAGTGTGTGTGTGTGTGTGTGTATGTGTGTGTGTTTAGTTAAAATACTTATATAGCACACTATCCAGAAATCTGCTCTAGGTGCTTTACAAAAGCGCTTTTGTTAACATAAAACATTACATCTATGTTACATACGCACACCAAAACGTGACCACACACACACACACACACACACACACACACACACACACTGCATACATACATTAATTAACATACATGTGTATCTAACAGCTACCCTAACACATATGCACACATAGGCAGGCACAAACTTACATAAAGACACGCACACACAATACACATTCATATACATGCATGTAGTTATGTACACATACAAATGTATACACACATAGTCAAGCACAGCTAACGCAAAGGAAGTGGACCTGCCACAATTGAATTTATTGCTGAAGGAAAAGGTGAGTTTTGAGACGAGATTTAAAAGATGCGAGGGAATCAGAATGACGGAGGTTATCAGGGAGCTTGTTCCACGTCTTTGGCGATTGAAAAGAAAACGATCTATGTCCATAGGTCTTACTACTAATAATACTAACAACAACAACAACAATCACCCCTACTTCGCAGCCAGCGGCCGTGTGGCGGACTTCAAAGAAGGGAGGTAATTAACACGCCGAGTGAGTATAGCAGGTGCTTCACATCAACGCGCTAATCAGGTTGTCACCCCTGCATCTAGCCCCCACTTGTAACTCTCATCCCCTCCACACACACACACACCACGCACGCACGCACGCACGCACGCACACGCATACACAAACACAGATATGTAGCCACAGCAGTTAGATATACCCGAAGATGCTGCATGTTGATTATCTTGGAACTTCCATATGTATGAATTACGATTGACATATATACCGCCGAGCTTCTCTTTTCGGTCTTGTTTTCTTTCTTGTTATCTATCTATCTATCTATATATATCTATCTTTCTTTCTTTCTTCCTTCCTGCATGTCCTGTCTTTGCTTTGGCAGCTGTGAGTGTTGTCCAGCGTCCCCCTTCCGGAGCCCCTCTCTCTTTTACACACATCAGGTTGGTGTCCTTGCTTGGTTTCAAGGCCTTGCGAATCTCCCTCTCTCTCTCTCTCTCTCTCTTTTACTTACATACCAACTCTCTCTCTCTCTCTCTATTGATTTATCTGTCTATCTACCTGTCTATCATTAATTTGCTTATTTATCATCATTATTGTCTTTTTTTTTTAAATTTCTATTTATCTATTTATTTATTTTATTTTCATTATTACTATTATTATTATTATTATTATTTAGTTGTGTTTTTTTAAATTATATTATTATTATTTAGTTTTTTTTCCCCAAGGCCTGACAAAGCGTGTTGGGTTACGCTGCCTGTCAGGCATCTGCTTGGCAGATGTGGTGTAGCGTATATGGATTTGTCCGAACGCAGTGACGCCTCCTTGCGGCTACTGAAACTGAAACTGAAACTGACACTGTCTGTAGGTCATTATCGGGATCGGATCCCTGCTTCTCACACAGAAGTCGGTCACATCCTGGCCAGGGGGGAAAGTTATCACGTAGTCTGGGACTCTAGTCCTGCAGTGCAAAAGACACACCCTCATTCCCCCCCCCCTCCCCCCCACCAACCCCACCCCCAGCCCACCTGCTATTCTCCTCCCTCTCTTCCCCCCCCCCCCACCCCCCCCCCCACAGCGCCAACACATCGTAGACTGCTGGTCTGCTTTTGAAGGGGAGAATTAACTCTCTCCACACGAACGGCGAAAGAGACGACGTTAACAGCGTTTCACCCCAATTACCATCATCAAAATATTGCAAGCGGAAGGCTCTTATACTGAAGAGGTGAATGTTGACAAAGAACACCACAGTTCTGACGTCGGAAGCTAAAGGTTGGGTCATTGAGACACCCACTGGACATCCGATGGGTCTGTGTAGAGGAGAAGAGAGGACTGGCCGTACTGAGTGAGTTAAGAGAGGGAGAGTGGGGCGAAGACAGAGAGGAGAGACAGGAAGACGTAAAAAAAAAAGAAGAAAAGATAGAAAAGAAGATAGTGGGAACAGAAATAGATAGATAGATAGATAGATGAATAATCAGATACACAGACGTATAGTTTCAGTTTCAGTAGCTCAAGGAGGCGTCACTGCGTTCGGACAAATCCATATACGCTACACCACATCTGCCAAGCAGATGCCTGACCAGCAGCGTAACCCAACGAAAAGGGTTGCCAACAGCACCCGGTGTTCCCAGGCGGTCACCCATCCAAGTACTAACCGGGCCCGACGTTGCTTAACTTCGGTGATCGGACGAGAACCGGTGTTTTTCAACGTGGTATGGCCGTAGACGTATAGAGAGAAAAAAAAAAAAGAGATAGAGGAGATAGTGGGATAGATATATAGATAGCTAGATAGAGGGATAGAGACAGATAACTTAGACTCTCCCTCCCACCCCCCTTTCTCTGCCCTGTCATTTAGTCTGTGTCTACATACCTCGTGTGATATTATAAGACATGTAGACACAGACTAAATGACTACCAGCACAGTACCCGATATATGTATACCCAGACTAAATGACTGCCAGCACAGTACCCGATATATGCATACCCAGACTAATTGACTTCCAGTACAGTACCCGGGATATGTATGCCCAGACTAAATGACTACCAGTACAGTACCCGATATATGTACACCCAGACTAATTGACTGCCAGTACAGTACCCGATATATGTATACCCAGACTAAATGACTACCAGTACAGTACCCGATATATGTATACCCAGACTAAATGACTACCAGTACAGTACCCGATATATGTATACCCAGACTAATTGATTTCCAGTACAGTACCCGGGATATGTATGCCCAGACTAAGTGACTGCCAGTCTTCCTCTTTTCGTCACACTTGGGCCAGTGTTCGTGTCTGAGGATCATTACAGGGACCCCGTTCTTTGTGCTTCTTGCAAGGACGTCAGTCGCCCTCCCCATGGCGATTTATCATGTCTGCCACTGCTCCAGTACGATGGTGACATTCACGATAGTCACCCCCCCCCCACCCCCCACTCCAAGCCGTACTCCCTGACTCTGTGTTCTCTTTCACAGACCTGTATCTACCAATCACGGATGGTAACTGGGTGCTAACATTTCATGGGTACCCCTAAGCTGTACTCCTTAACTCTGTGCTCCTTTTCACAGACTTGTATCTACCAATCACGGATGGTAACTGGGTGCTAACATTTCATGGGTACCCCCAAGCTGTACTCCCTAAAACTTGTGCTGCCTTTCACAGACATTTATCTATCAGTCACGGATGATAATTGGGTGCTAACATTTTATGGTAAGCATTACTGCAAAGGTGAGAATTGATGTGATTTGATGTATCTGTTTTTGGATGTGTTTACGTTAACTAAACAGCATGGTATCTCACGATCATTAAAAAAAAATCAAAACAACAAGGTATACTTGAAGTGAGAGATTTGGAAGGGAGATAGCAACAGATGCACAGATTCAAGATTCAAAAACATCTGTCCTTGTGACAACAATAACAATAACAACATTAACGATAACGACACAAAAATAATAATTTTGTTAACACTGCTACATCTACTGCTACTACAACGAAGAATGATCACCATCATCATCATTAACATCGTAAAAAGTAATAAAACGAACGCATTCATACATTCATATCCATACACATGCACACACTCTCTCCACCCAACATACAGAGAGAGAGGGAGACAAAGGAAGAGAGGGGTGTGAAAGGAAATGGCGATTAAATAAAAGAACAATGATGTCAAGTATCAGATGTCAGGAATATAAACGGTAATGAAACTGCACGGAAAGGACTAAACAGACGCGCCAGCTGATCCAGTTATGAAAAAGAGGAAACTGTTTGACCATCAGTCAACCCACTCGTAACAGATACCCACCCCAATCCAAGCCTTGGCACAACCCAGTGGACACCAGACGGGAGAACTACGAGGTGAATAAAGAACGTCGGATTCGCGAACGTCGAATTAGCGCCATACGGATAGAGTGATTGATATATAAGCCACCCACTTTGGGTCCTGTCCAATATCCAGGACAACACCAAGGGTTCTGAACGAAGCGAAAGAGAAGTCTAACTGAATTACAACTTTCATTTCTGTGGACGTTCCTCTTTTACAAACCCCGCATCCTTGGAGGTTTCCAGGGTGGATCGGAATTCCACTTTGGTGCGAGTGCTCAGTTTTCTTCTCCTGTCTTCCTGCATCTGTCTCTGTCTCTGTGTCTGTCTCTTTCTGTGTGTCTCTTTCTGTCTCTCTCTTTATGTTTCTCGTTCTTTCCCCATATCTCTCTTTATCTGTCTGTCTCTGTTTTTATATCTCCCTCTTCCTCTTTCCCATTCGAAACGGATAGCGGCGAGGGTTGTGAATCCTGTTTCTTAATCCACTCCAGTAAAATGTCTTCCCTTTAAAGCTTACAAGTTGCCTTGCGTCTTCTTCTTCTTCTTCTGCTTTCGTGGGCTGCAACTCCCACGTACACTCGCATATACACGAGTGGGCTTTTACGTGCATGACCGTTTTTACCCCGCCATGTCGGCAGCCATGCTCCGTTTTCGGGGGTGTGCATGCTGGGTATGTTTTTGTTTCCATAACCCACCGAACGCTGACATGGATTACAGGATCTTTAACGTGCGTATTTGATCTTCTGCATGCGTTTACACACGAAGGGGGTTCAGGCACTAGCAGGTCTGCACAAGTGTTGACCTGGGAGATCGTAAAAATCTCCACCCTTTACCCACCAGGCGCCGTCACCGTGATTCGAACCCGGGACCCTCAGATTGAAAGTCCATCGCTTTAACCACTCGGCTATTGCGCCCGTCGTTGCCTTGCGTCAACGGAAATGCAGAGAACTCGACATGGATTTTCGAGTTACTTTGACTTCTGTATCAACCAAAAAGACTGAGTTGAGCATATTATTTATTGTGGAGACGTGAGTAGTCAAAACCCTCCTTTGTGAATAATGAAGATTTTCTGATGCTACATTGTGTCACTTAAAAAAAAATAGTAACAAAGCCGTGTGTGCAAGAAAACGTGTTTCATCAATGGTTGTTACAGTTTCTCCTTTCCTCGGTCCACCCGTGGTGGCGACATTGCTGTCATCGTCACTGACTCCCTCACCGGCACCCCCTTCATCCCCACCACCACTGATTCCCCCCTTTCTTCACCCCTCATTGGAACTTGTCCGGCTCACCCTAACCCTTCCCCTTCCCTGCCACACCTTTCACACACACCCCCCCCTCACCCTTTACCACCCGCCTTCCAGTAACAAAAAAAAAAAAACTGAAAGACTCAGTGTTCATCGATGAGTGTGTGTATGTGGAGGGGTGGGGGGTGGGGGTGGGGAGAGGGATCAATAATTGTTGATAATGTTTGGTATCCTGCGGTCAGTTTCTTCAGTTTTGATATTTACATATGTGTTTTATTTGTAAACGCCTAGGGCTTATTTTCAAGATTAGACGTAAATACTCATGGAGTGATGGCCTAGAGGTAACGCGTCCGCCGATATTTTCTCCCCCTCCATTAGACCTTGAGTGGTGGTCTGGACGCTAGTCATTCGGATGAGACGATAAACCGAGGTCCCGTGTGCAGCATGCACTTAGCGCACGTAAAAGAACCCACGGCAACAAAAGGGTTGTTCCTGGCAAAATTCTGAAGAAAAATCCACTGCGACAGGAAAAAACAAATAAAGCTGCACGCAGGAATTTTTTTTTTTTAAATGGGTGGCGCTGCAGTGTAGCGACGCGCTCTCTCTGGGGAGAGCAGCCCGAATTTCACACAGAGAAATCTGTTGTGATAAAAAGGAGTACAAATACAAATAATAATAGTAATAATAATAATAATAATAACCCAAACAGTCCAAGCCTTGGTGCAAACCCTTACTGAACTGGACAAGAACGGTACGGGACGTGTAAAGAACGTCAGAGAAGAGTGACTGGTATATATATATATATATCAGCCCAGCAGTCTGTCTTGATCCTGAGCTGTGGATCCTGCTCGGTATCCATCCACCAGAACGGCCCCAGGCTGTGTGCTGTGAACGCAGCGCCAGAAACGTGTAAATGGGTTTACCACTTTCATTTCCGGGGGCCCTTCCTCTCTTACAAAAACCGCGTCCTTGGAAACTTACTGAACTGGACTCCCCTTGCTTGCGTGCGAACACTCAGTGTTCGAACCCCAGACCTCTTCCTTCCTTCCTTCCTTCCTTCCTTCCTCCATTCTCGCATCTCTGTCTGTCTGTCTGTCTGTCTGTCCCTCTCTCTGTCTCCCTCCCTTGACCCCTCTCTCACTCTGTCTCAGTCTCTCTCTCTCTCTCGCTCTCTCTCTCTCTCTCTCTCTCTCTCTCTCGCTCTCACTCTGTCTCAGTCTCTCTGTCTCAGTCTCTCTCTCTCTCCACTCTCTCGCTTTCTCTGTCAGTCACTCCCCCCACTCTATCTCTCCCATTCCTCCTCCCCCTCCCCCTCTCCCTCTCTCTCTCTCTCTCTCTCTCTCTCTCTGTCCCAGTCTCTCTGTCTCAGTCTCTCTCTCTCTCTCCCACTCTCTCGCTTTCTCTGTCAGTCACTCCCCCCCCCACTCTCTCTATCTCTCCCATTCCCCCTCCCCCCTCTCCCTCTCCCTCTCTCTCTCTCTCTCTCTCTCTCTCTCTCTCTCTCTCTCTCTCACTCACTCGTAAAAATGTAGCAATGAAAGTTATGGACCATATTTTAGAATTTGTCTCAGGCCCATCTGTCCGCCCGGTTTCCTTGGAAGTCGAGACGGCTCGGGGATCGTCTAGCCCGACATCAGACTGTGGAACTGTGTCTCTCTTTTTTTGTCTCCACTCTGGAAGGTCATAACTTTTCTGGCCGAACGAGTGTTTTGGGGGGAGAGAGACACAGAGAGAGAGAGAGAGAGAGAGACGGAGACAATGACAGGAGAGACAGAAGGGCGAAGGGAGAGAGAGATACAGAGATAGAGAGAGAGAGAGGGGAGCGATACAGAGAGAGAGAGAGAGAGAGAGCATCATACACAGACACAAGCGTAGACAGACATTTAGACTCGCGCGCGCGCGCACACACACACACACACGCGCACGCACGCACGCACACACACACACACACACACACACACACGCACACACGCACACAAACACACACACACACACACAGCTTCCCTACATATGATAACAATTCCAGCCCTGTCCCAGACAAGCAAAGCCCTGTGGTATCAGACCAGCTTTCCTCCACTGGCCACAGCCCGTACTGTCTCCCCTTAACAAGTCCCGCTCCATGACGTCACCAAAGTTCACGTCACGTACTGCTCGTTTGTCCTCCCCCCCCCCCTTCCTCTGTCCTCCCCCCCCTTCCTCTGTCCTCCCCCCTTCCTCTGTCCTCCCCCCCTTCCTCTGTCCTCCCCCCTTCCTCTGTCCTCCCCCCCCCTTCCTCTGTCCTCCCCCCTTCCTCTGTCCTTCCTCCCCCCTTCCTCTGTCCTTCCCCCTTCCTCTGTCCTTCCCCTTCCTCTGTCCTCCCCCCTTCCTCTGTCCTCTCCCCTTCCTCTGTCATCCCCCCCTTCCTCTGTCCTTCCTCCCCCCTTCCTCTGTCCTCCACCCCTTCCTCTGTCCTTCCTCCCCCCCTTCCTCTGTCCTTCCTCCCCCCTTCCTCTGTCCTCCCCCCCTTCCTCTGTCCTCCCCCCTTCCTCTGTCCTCCCCCCTTCCTCTGTCATCCCCCCCTTCCTCTGTCCTCCCCCCCCATTCCTCTGTCCTCCCCCCCTTCCTCTGCCCCCCCCATTCCTCTGTCCTCCCCCCCTTCCTCTGTCCTCCCCCCTTCCTCTGTCCTTCCCCTTCCTCTGCCCCCCCCCTTCTTCTGTCCTCCCCCCCTTCCTCTGTCCTCCCCCCTTCCTCTGTCCTTCCCCTTCCTCTGTCCTCCCCCCTTCCTCTGTCCTCCCCCCTTCCTCTGTCCACCCCCCTTCCTCTGTCCTTCCTCCCCCTTCTTCTGTCCTCCCCCCCCCTTCCTCTGTCCTTCCCCCTTCCTCTGTCCTTCCCCTTCCTCTGTCCTCCCCCCTTCCTCTGTCCTCCCCCCTTCCTCTGTCCTTCCCCTTCCTCTGTCCTTCCCCTTCCTCTGTCCTTCCCCTTCCTCTGTCCTTTCTCCCCCTTCTTCTGTCCTTCCCCTTCCTCTGTCCTCCACCCCTTCCTCTGTCCTTCCTCCCCCTTCTTCTGTCCTCCCCTCCCCTTCCTCTGTCCTTCCCCCTTCCTCTGTCCTTCCCCTTCCTCTGTCCTTCCTCTGTCCTCCCCCCTTCCTCTGTCCTTCCCCTTCCTCTGTTTTCCCCCCTTCCTCTGTCCTTCCCCTTCCTCTGTCCCACCCCCCTTCCTCTGTCCTCCCCCTTCCTCTGTCCTTCCCCCTTCCTCTGTCCTTCCCCTTCCTCTGTCCCCCCCCCCTTCCTCTGTCCTCCCCCCTTCCTCTGTCCTTCCCCTTCCTCTGTCACCCCCCCCCCTTCCTCTGTCCTCCCCCCTTCCTCTGTCCTTCCCCCTTCCTCTGTCCTTCCCCTTCCTCTGTCCTCCCCCTTCCTCTGTCCTCCCCCTTCCTCTGTCCTTCCCCTTCCTCTGTCCCACCCCCCCTTCCTCTGTCCCACCCCCCCTTCCTCTGTCCTTCCCCTTCCTGTGTCCTCCCCCTTCCTCTGTCCTTCCCCTTCCTCTGTCCTTCCCCTTCCTCTCCCCCCCCCCCTTCCTCTGTCCTCCCCCCTTCCTCTGTCCTTCCCCTTCCTCTGTCCTTCCCCTTCCTCTGTCCTTCCCCTTCCTCTGTCCTTCCTCCCCCTTCTTCTGTCCTCCCCCCTTCCTCTGTCCTTCCCCTTCCTCTGTCCTCCCCCCTTCCTCTGTCCTTCACCTTCCTCTGTCCTTCCACTTCCTCTGTCCTCCCCCTTCCTCTGTCCTCCCCCCTTCCTCTGTCCTTCCCCTTCCTCTGTCCTCCCCCTTCCTCTGTCCTCCCCCCTTCCTCTGTCCTTCCCCTTCCTCTGTCCTTCCCCTTCCTCTGTCCTCCCCCCTTCCTCTGTCCTTCCCCTTCCTCTGTCCTTCCCCTTCCTCTGTCCTCCCCCTTCCTCAGTCCTCCCCCCTTCCTCTGTCCTTCCCCTTCCTCTGTCCTTCCCCTTCCTCTGTCCTCCACCCCCTCCTCTGTCCTTCCCCTTCCTCTGCCCCCCCCCCTTCTTCTGTCCTCCCCCCCTTCCTCTGTCCTCCCCCCTTCCTCTGTCCTTCCCCTTCCTCTGTCCTCCCCCCTTCCTCTGTCCTCCCCCCTTCCTCTGTCCACCCCCCTTCCTCTGTCCTTCCTCCCCCTTCTTCTGTCCTCCCCCCCCCCTTCCTCTGTCCTTCCCCCTTCCTCTGTCCTCCCCCCTTCCTCTGTCCTCCCCCCTTCCTCTGTCCTTCCCCTTCCTCTGTCCTTCCCCTTCCTCTGTCCTCCACCCCTTCCTCTGTCCTTCCTCCCCCTTCTTCTGTCCTTCCCCTTCCTCTGTCCTCCACCCCTTCCTCTGTCCTTCCTCCCCCTTCTTCTGTCCCCCCCCCCCCTTCCTCTGTCCTTCCCCCTTCCTCTGTCCTTCCCCTTCCTCTGTCCTTCCTCTGTCCTCCCCCCTTCCTCTGTCCTTCCCCTTCCTCTGTCCTTCCCCTTCCTCTGTTTTCCCCCCCTTCCTCTGTCCTTCCCCTTCCTCTGTCCCACCCCCCTTCCTCTGTCCTCCCCCTTCCTCTGTCCTTCCCCCTTCCTCTGTCCTTCCCCTTCCTCTGTCCCCCCCCCCTTCCTCTGTCCTCCCCCCTTCCTCTGTCCTTCCCCTTCCTCTGTCACCCCCCCCCCTTCCTCTGTCCTCCCCCCTTCCTCTGTCCTTCCCCCCTTCCTCTGTCCTTCCCCTTCCTCTGTCCTCCCCCCTTCCTCTGTCCTCCCCCTTCCTCTGTCCTTCCCCTTCCTCTGTCCCACCCCCCCTTCCTCTGTCCCACCCCCCCTTCCTCTGTCCTTCCCCTTCCTCTGTCCTCCCCCTTCCTCTGTCCTCCCCCCTTCCTCTGTCCTTCCCCTTCCTCTGTCCTTCCCCTTCCTCTGCCCCCCCCCCTTCCTCTGTCCTTCCCCTTCCTCTGTCCTTCCCCTTCCTCTGTCCTTCCCCTTCCTCTGTCCTTCCTCCCCCTTCTTCTGTCCTCCCCCCCTTCCTCTGTCCTTCCCCTTCCTCTGTCCTCCCCCCTTCCTCTGTCCTTCACCTTCCTCTGTCCTTCCCCTTCCTCTGTCCTCCCCCTTCCTCTGTCCTCCCCCCTTCCTCTGTCCTTCCCCTTCCTCTGTCCTTCCCCTTCCTCTGTCCTCCCCCTTCCTCAGTCCTCCCCCCTTCCTCTGTCCTTCCCCTTCCTCTGTCCTTCCCCTTCCTCTGTCCTCCACCCCCTCCTCTGTCCTTCCCCTTCCTCTGTCCTCCCCCCTTCCTCTGTCCTCCCCCCCATTCCTCTGTCCTCCCCCCCTTCCTCTGCCCCCCCCATTCCTCTGTCCTCCCCCCTTCCTCTGTCCTCCCCCCTTCCTCTGTCCTTCCCCTTCCTCTGCCCCCCCCCCTTCTTCTGTCCTCCCCCCCTTCCTCTGTCCTCCCCCCTTCCTCTGTCCTTCCCCTTCCTCTGTCCTCCCCCCTTCCTCTGTCCTCCCCCCTTCCTCTGTCCACCCCCCTTCCTCTGTCCTTCCTCCCCCTTCTTCTGTCCTCCCCCCCCCTTCCTCTGTCCTTCCCCCTTCCTCTGTCCTCCCCCCCTTCCTCTGTCCTCCCCCCTTCCTCTGTCCTTCCCCTTCCTCTGTCCTTCCCCTTCCTCTGTCCTCCCCCCTTCCTCTGTCCTCCCCCCTTCCTCTGTCCTCCCCCCTTCCTCTGTCCTTCCCCTTCCCCTTCCTCTGTCCTTCCTCCCCCTTCTTCTGTCCTTCCCCTTCCTCTGTCCTCCACCCCTTCCTCTGTCCTTCCCCCTTCCTCTGTCCTTCCCCTTCCTCTGTCCCCCCCCCCTTCCTCTGTCCTCCCCCCTTCCTCTGTCCTTCCCCTTCCTCTGTCACCCCCCCCCCCCCTTCCTCTGTCCTCCCCCCTTCCTCTGTCCTTCCCCCTTCCTCTGTCCTTCCCCTTCCTCTGTCCTCCCCCCTTCCTCTGTCCTCCCCCCTTCCTCTGTCCTTCCGCTTCCTCTGTCCCACCCCCCCTTCCTCTGTCCCCCCCCCCTTCCTCTGTCCTTCCCCTTCCTCTGTCCTCCCCCTTCCTCTGTCCCCCCCCCCTTCCTCTGTCCTCCCCCCTTCCTCTGTCCTTCCCCTTCCTCTGTCCTTCCCCTTCCTCTGCCCCCCCCTTCCTCTGTCCTCCCCCCTTCCTCTGTCCTTCCCCTTCCTCTGTCCTTCCCCTTCCTCTGTCCTTCCTCCCCCTTCTTCTGTCCTCCCCCCTTCCTCTGTCCTTCCCCTTCCTCTGTCCTCCCCCCCTTCCTCTGTCCTTCACCTTCCTCTGTCCTTCCCCTTCCTCTGTCCTCCCCCTTCCTCTGTCCTCCCCCCTTCCTCTGTCCTCCCCCCTTCCTCTGTCCTTCCCCTTCCTCTGTCCTCCCCCCTTCCTCTGTCCTCCCCCCTTCCTCTGTTCTTCCCCTTCCTCTGTCCTTCCCCTTCCTCTGTCCTCCCCCCTTCCTCTGTCCTTCACCTTCCTCTGTCCTTCCCCTTCCTCTGTCCTCCCCCCTTCCTCTGTCCTTCCCCTTCCTCTGTCCTCCCCCTTCCTCTGTCCTCCCCCCTTCCTCTGTCCTTCACCTTCCTCTGTCCTTCCCCTTCCTCTGTCCTTCCCCTTCCTCTGTCCTCCACCCCCTCCTCTGTCCTTCCCCTTCCTCTGTCCTTCCCCTTCCTCTGTCCTCCCGCCTTCCTCTGTCCTTCCCCTTCCTCTGTCCTTCCCCTTCCTCTGTCCTTCCCCTTCCTGTGTCCTCCCCCCTTCCTCTGTCCTTCCCCTTCCTCTGTCCTTCCCCCTTCCTCTGTCCTTCCCCCTCCTCTGTCCCACCCCCCCTTCCTCTGTCCTTCCCCTTCCTCTGTCCTCCCCCTTCCTCTGTTCCCCCCTCCTCTGTCCCCCCCCTTCCTCTGTCCTCCCCCCCTTCCTCTGTCCTCCCCCTTCCTCTGTCCTCCCCCCCCCCTCGTCACCCACAGCCCGTGTGATGCCTTGTCCTGGTGCTGGGGGATGAAATATTCACGTCCTCCTACCATCCACCACCAACAATGGTGGGCAGGAACTCTCTGGTCGTGTCGTTAAGAAGCGTCTGTCTGTCTGCCTGCCTGCCTGCCTGCCTGCCTGCCTGTCTGCGTGTCTGCCTGTCTGCCTGTCTGTCTGCTGCTTGCCTGCCTGCCTGCCTGTCTGTCTGCCTGCCTGCCTGTTTGTCTCTCTGTCTGTCTGTTTCCGGCTGTCTTAAAATGTATTGTAGTTCCCAATCCTGTACTCGAAACACGTAAACATACTGACTGTGACTTTCCGGAAGAAATGAGTCTGATGTCACCTGTCATGGTTCTGCACCAGAACGAGTTATGGGCCTTTGAGGCTGCACACGGATGTGTTCGTGAAGCTTGGTGATACAGAACACAGGGACAGATGCTAACACAAGATAGGGCGATATTCAAGTTGTTTTCTGTTCCACACCAAGTGCTGAAGTCACGTACCATTCTGTAATGGGTATGATTTACTCCATTGGTAGCATGGCTTCACTCACTGATTATGCACATTGCATGAGTGTGTGTGTGTGTGTGTGTGTGTGTGTGTGTGTGTTCTTCTTCCCATAGACATACTACATAAAAAGAGTGATGATGGAATCATCATCTGTCAAAACATGCTGCATCTTACTGTTTTATTGTCTGTTCATAACAGAATATTTTACACACATACGTTTCGTATTCATTCATTTCAGCGCCCCCACACACCCCACCCCCACCCCAAAATATTGATACACGTCAGACAAATGATGGCGCCACAAAAGGTGCCGGGTTCCAGTCTGTGTCCTGGCTGTATGTACATTGTCCTGTCTTCCTGCATAGACTGCAGGAAATGTGGCCCTTCAACCAACCCGGAATCACCAACCGTGGCAGTCTCCAGGGGATGTGTGTGGGATTGCCGTATAGTTCCTAGCTTTATGCCGATAATATGCAGACTGTCAATGTGAAAGGTATCTGGGCCGTAGGGCCAAACGGAAGGAAGTTGTTCCTGGTCTACCAGACGGAGAACAAGTAGGCCTACGTCCAACCCACTTTGGGTTGGTGGCTGTCTGCAGTTTCTAGTATCCAGCGTTGGGTTCTGTTTTGTTGGTGGTGGTGGTACATTTTTTTTTTCTCAAGGCCTGACTAAGCGCGTTGGGTTGCGCTGCTGCTGGTCAGGCATCTGCTTGGCAGATGTGGTGTAGCGTATATTATGGATTTGTCCGAACGCAGTGACGCCTCCTTGAGCTACTGAAACTGAAACTGGTGGTACATTGCAAATATTTCCTAGACTTGCGAGTAAACTATTGTGATTTTATCACAATACTTATTCGCTGACTTATTTTGTTAAGCTGGACTTTTTATATAACATACAGAGAAGTAGAAAATTCCTCTGTTTGATCGTATCAGGGTGTTAATTCATTTGTGTTATAAGTAAGTAATAATTTTTTGTTTAAATGTCGACAATCACTGCTGACAGTTAAGCCATAATAACCATGAGAAAACTCAGCTTGATCTGTCTGTCTGTCTGTCTGTCTACAAAGCATTTTAGGTCATTAAGAACTGGATTACCTTTGTCCCACCCCCCCCCCCCCCCCCCCCCCCCCCTGGGTTTCAGCACGATGTGTCTGTGCAGCAGAAGACCTCAGCGCAAACTGGTCGTTTGTCCTATTTCACCTCCCGACATTAATTAAACATAACGTTTCAGAAATACATGTATTCCTTGTCTCTAAGTAGAAGTACTGTCAGGCATTGGATCTTCTTTTTTTCACTTATCTATTGATTTTTCTAATCATTATTATTTTTTTTTATTTACTTGTTTGTTTGTTTGGAATGTCACACACACCTCCACAGCTTGAACTGAAACAAAAAGCGTGGACTGAAAACTATGCGTGATGAAAAATATCAGATATTTGGCACGTGATTTAAGTGCGCTCCAACCCACCCAAGTCGTGTGCTGTCAGGTTCGTTCACCCCGACCCCTCCCCCCCCCCCCCCCCCCCCAATCCTCCTCCCCTCGCCCTCCCCCTCCCCACCCCCCACCCGCTCCCCGCCCCGCAGAAACCTCCAGCTCCAACCTGTCGCCGTCTCCTGCCTCCCCATCATCCACCTACATTGACACACACGCAAACACACACATACATACATAAACACAAACATACACACGTCCACCTACATTGACACACACGCAAACACACACATACATACATAAACACAAACATACACACGTCCACCTACATTGACACACGCGCAAACACACACATACATACATACATAAACACAAACATACACACGTCCACCTACATTGACACACACGCAAACACACACATACAGACATAAACACAAACATACACACGTCCACCTACATTGACACACACGCAAACACACACATACATACATAAACACAAACATACACACGTCCACCTACATTGACACACACGCAAACACACACATACATACATAAACACAAACATACACACGTCCACCTACATTGACACACACGCAAACACACACATACATACACACACACACACACACACACACACATTAACACAGGTGCACACATACACACACACACACACACACACACACACACACACACACACACACACACGCACACACACACACACACACACACTCATATACACATACACATCAGCCATTCTTGACAGACACGTGTCAATCTGTTCTCACATGGGTCATTGCTTCATTCGTCTTTCGCTCTGTGAACCTGTCAGTCAGTGGTC
This sequence comes from Babylonia areolata, assembly GCF_041734735.1. Classification (NCBI taxonomy): domain Eukaryota; kingdom Metazoa; phylum Mollusca; class Gastropoda; order Neogastropoda; family Buccinidae; genus Babylonia; species Babylonia areolata. Next base: position 42,416,569 of record NC_134901.1, on the reverse strand, counting down.
AGTGCTGGGTGTTGGTCAGCTAAAGGCCTCTTTCACTGGGCTGTATGAAGTGTTGGTCAGCTAAAGGCCTCTTTCTCTGGGCTGTATGAAGTGTTGGTCAGCTAAAGGCCTCTTTCACTGGGCTGAATGAAGTGTTGGTCAGCTAAAGGCCTCTTTCTCTGGGCTGAATGAAGTGTTGGTCAGCTAAAGGCCTCTTTCTCTGGGCGAATGAAGTGTTTGTCAGCTAAAGGCCTCTTTCTCTGGGCTGTATGAAGTGTTGGTCAGCTAAAGGCCTCTTTCTCTGGGTTGAATGAAGTGTTGGTCAGCTAAAAGCCTCTTTCAGTGTGCTGTATGAAGTGTTGGTCAGCTAAAGGCCTCTTTCTCTGGGCTGTATGAAGTGTTGGTCAGCTAAAAGCCTCTTTCTCTGGGCTGTATGAAGTGTTGGTCAGCTAAAGGCCTCTTTCTCTGGGCTGTATGAAGTGTTGGTCAGCTAAAGGCCTCTTTCTCTGGGTTGAATGAAGTGTTGGTCAGCTAAAAGCCTCTTTCAGTGTGCTGTATGAAGTGTTGGTCAGCTAAAGGCCTCTTTCTCTGGGCTGTATGAAGTGTTGGTCAGCTAAAGGCCTCTTTCTCTGGGCTGAATGAAGTGTTGGTCAGCTAAAGGCCTCTTTCTCTGGGCTGTATGAAGTGTTGGTCAGCTAAAGGCCTCTTTCTCTGGGCTGAATGAAGTGTTGGTCAGCTAAAGGCCTCTTTCTCTGGGCTTTATGAAGTGTTGGTCAGCTAAAGGCCTTTTTCACTGTGCTGTATGAAGTGCTGGTCAGCTAAAGGCCTCTTTCTCTGGGCTGAATGAAGTGTTGGTCAGCTAAAGGCCTCTTTCTCTGGGCTGTATGAAGTGTTGGTCAGCTAAAGGCCTCTTTCACTGGGCTGTATGAAGTGTTGGTCAGCCAAAGGCCTCTTTCACTGGGATGTATGAAGTGTTGGTCAGCTAAAGGCCTCTTTCACTGGGCTGTATGAAGTGTTGGTCAGCCAAAGGCCTCTTTCACTGGGCTGTATGAAGTGTTGGACAGCTAAAGACTTATCTGAGCGAAAGGCCTCTTTCTCTGAGCTGTCTGTGGCCTTTCGTCACTTCGCCAATGGTGCGTGATGTGAGGGAGACCACAGCTTCTGTCTGCAGAGAGTAGGAGGGTTGAGATGGAGATATAGGGTGTTAGGAGCTAGAGAGGGAGGGGGGCGCTGTAAAGCGATCATCTGACTGGACTCTTTCAAAAGCGAGAGCGAGTGGAAAAAGCGGAAGCAGGGAGAGAGAGAGAGAGAGAGAAGGAAAAGAAGAAGCTCTGTCTGATCACAGTGAGGTGACAGCCCTTCACTGACATCCCGACCTGTAAGCTCTGTCTGATCACAGTGAGGTGACAGCCCTTCACTGACATCCTGACCTGTAAGCTCTGTCTGATCTCAGTGAGGTGACAGCCCTTCACTGACATCCTGACCTGTAAGCTCTGTCTGATCTCAGTGAGGTGACAGCCCTTCACTGACATCCTGACCTGTAAGCTTTGTCTGATCACAGTGAGGTGACAGCCCTTCACTGACATCCTGACCTGTAAGCTCTGTCTGATCTCAGTGAGGTGACAGCCCTTCACTGACATCCTGACCTGTAAGCTTTGTCTGATCACAGTGAGGTGACAGCCCTTCACTGACATCCTGACCTGTAAGCTCTGTCTGATCACAGTGAGGTGACAGCCCTTCACTGACATCCCGACCTGTAAGCTCTGTCTGATCACAGTGAGGTGACAGCCCTTCACTGACATCCTGACCTGTAAGCTCTGTCTGATCACAGTGAGGTGACAGTGGCATCCTGTCAGGTGACAGCCCTTCACTGACGGAGAAACCTGATCGGATGCCCAATTCCCCCCCTCACCCCCCCCCCAGTGACCTCCACCTGACCCCAGCTGAATCCCACTCCTCCCCTTCCACCCCCTTCCTGTCTCTTAAGAAAGAAGAAATATAAAAAGTGAGAAAACGTCATCCACCATGGAAGACTCATTCGTTTTCTAAGGCCAGGCCTTCGCCTTTTCATACACACACACACACACACACACACACACACACACGCAAACCAGCGCGCACGCACACACACACACACACACACACACACACACACACACACACACACACGCACGCACACACACACACACACACACACACACACACACACACACACACACACACACACACACACGTGTGCTGTCCCTTGATCACAACATCCGGTTCTGGTCTCTCCTCTGGCAATGCACTGCAGGAAATTAATCAGAGAGAAAAAAAACCCACCCACCAGTTATCTCCCCTCTTGTTCCGCCTATCTCTTCACGTGGCTTCTGGCCACACCAAATGGTCACCACACCAAATGGTCACCACACCACACCAAATGGTCACCACACCACACCAAATGGTCACCACACCAAATGGCCACCACACCAAATGGCCACACCAAATGGTCACCACACCAAATGGCCACCACACCAAATGGCCACCACACCAAATGGTCACCACACCAAATGGTCACCACACCAAATGGTCACCACACCAAATGGCCACCACACCAAATGGTCATCACACCAAATGGCCACCACACCAAATGGTCATCACACCAAATGGCCACCACACCAAATGGTCATCACACCAAATGGCCACCACACCAAATGGGCACCACACCAAATGGCCACCACACCAAATGGCCACCACACCAAATGGCCACACCAAATGGCCACCACACCAAATGGCCACCACACCAAATGGCCACCACACCAAATGGCCACCACACCAAATGGCCACCACATCAAATGGTCACACCAAATGGTCACCACACCAAATGGTCACCACACCAAATGGCCACCTCTAGAAACAGAACCGTCTTTTTTGCTGAAGGAAATGTCGATCCTGACTCCAGTTCAGCATGATATCGACGGTGTGTAGAAATTAAATGTTCTCCCGATACTTGCTGTTGTTTTCTCTGGTGGAAAAAAAATGAGTATCAATCAATCAATCAGAAATTATGCTTAATCATCTCCGACAGACGAACATTCCCCTCCAAGCACTGCCGCTAAAATCGAAATACAGGTGCCACAAAATGGTGGAGAAGAACAACACGTTATGCATGCAAAAGATAGAAGTGAATGTGAGAGCGACTGCCGATGAATGCAGGAAAATGAGAAGAAGAAGAAGAGGTGGAGGAGGAGGAGGAGCAGCAGGAGGAGGAGGAGGAGGAAGTGAGAGAGAAGGGGGGGGGGACGAAATGCTGTGCACCAGATGGTGTCCTGACGTCAGTTTCAGTAGCTCAAGGAGGCGTCACTGCGTTCGGACAAATCCATATACGCTACACCACATGCCTGACCAGCAGCGTAACCCAAAGCGCTTAGTCAGGCCTTGAGAAAAACAATGTACCACCACCACCACCAACAAAACAGAACCCAACGCTGGATACTAGAACCTGCAGCCAGCCACCAACCAAAAGTGGGTTGGACGTAGGCCTACTTGTTCTCCGTCTGGTAGACCAGGAACAACTTCCTTCCGTTTGGCCCTACGGCCCAGATGTCTTTCACATTGACAGAGTCTGCATATTATCGGCATAAAGCTAGGAACTATACGGCAATCCCACACACATCCCCTGGAGACTGCCACGGTTGGTGATTCCGGGTTGGTTGAAAGGCCACATTTCCTGCAGTCTATGCAGGAAGACAGGACAATGTACAGCCAGGACACAGACTGGAACAGTTGGTGATGCCTGACCAGCAGCGTAACCCAAAGCGCTTATTCAGGCCTTGAGAAAAAAAAAGGGGGGTGAATAAATAAAAGATAAATACATAAAAAAATACTACTACTACTAATAATAATAAAGGACTGGGCCCTGCCTTCCTAAGTCGAGCCCTGACGTCAGACCTGTTGAACGCACATTCCGACGGGCGCAATAGCCGAGTGGTTAAAGCGTTGGACTGTCAATCTGAGGGTCCCGGGTTCGAATCACGGTGACGGCGCCTGGTGGGTAAAGGGTGGAGATTTTTTACGATCTCCCAGGTCAACATATGTGCAGACCTGCTAGTGCCTGAACCCCCTTCGTGTGTATATGCAAGCAGAAGATCAAATACGCACGTTAAAGATCCTGTAATCCATGTCAGCGTTCGGTGGGTTATGGAAACAAGAACATACCCAGCATGCACACCCCCGAAAACGGAGTATGGCTGCCTACATGGCGGGGTAAAAACGGTCATACACGTAAAAGCCCACTCGTGTGCAGACGAGTGAACGCAGAAGAAGAAGAAGAACGCACATTCCTCACGCCAACCTGTGCAGACCAGGTTTCACACAGAGCACGGCCAGTGAACACAGCGGTCAATCCGTTCACACTCCATGAAACATCCACCACTGACTGTGTATGAGATAACCGCCCTTCTCATACATACACTGCGTCAGACATGAACGCGTTTATTACTGCTGATTTCTGGTTAAAATCACAACATGTTTGTCCGTCTGTCTGTCTGTCTGTTTCTGTCCCTGTCCATGCCCTGAGGGAGGAGAAATCTGTCTTTCCGTGTCTGTCTGTCTGTCTGTGTCTCTTTTTCTCTTTCACTCTCAGATCCAATATTACCAGATATCAGGGTGTGAGCGAGGTTTGTGTGCACTGCTTGCAACAGATGTAGATCAGCAAGATTGGAAGATCGCGGAAGAATAGACCTTGCAACCTATATTTCACCCTTTCTTCCCCTGCGGGGATGTCCCTTTTGTGTCTGAAGTCTAAGGCGTCTTCTGACCGTAATCAGCCGTCATCAAACAGTCATGGACAACAGGTGGGAGAGGGAGGGGGAGAAGGAGGGAGAGAAGGGGAGGGAGGGAGCGAGATAGAGAGAGAGGGAGATAGAGAGAGAGATGGGGGGTCGAGCGGGGGGGGGGGGGAGACAGGGATAACTGAATACAAGAAAGGTGCCATCCCCTAATGACTGAATGCTGCCCAAGATGACTTCGCTACATACGGGCGAGAGCTAGGTACCGGTGATTTTTTTCTTCTTTTTTCTTTGTTTTTTTTTTTAGGGAATAAGAAAAGGGGCGGTGAAGGGGGGGTGGGGGGAGAAGAAGGAAGTCCTGATGAATTTGTATCCGGTAGTACTCTTGAGGGTGTCTAGGACCAATCAGATTTAGTCATGGTCAATATCAGAGAGAGAGAGAGAGAGCATTGGGCTTGTGATTCAGTGTTGACCAGTGATCAGGATTTGAAGACCCGTTTTGTATTTGTATTTCTCTTTATTTCTCTTTATCACAGCAGATTTCTCTGTGTGAAATTCGGGCTGCTCTCCCCAGGGAGAGCGCGTCGCTATAATACAGCGCCACCCCTTTTTTTTTGTTGTATTTTTTCCTGCGTGCAGTTTCATTTGTTTTCCCTATCGAAGTGGATTTTTTCTATAGAATTTTGCCAGGAACAACCCTCTTGTAGCCGTGGGTTCTTTTACGTGCGCTAAGTGCATGCTAGCACACGGGACCTCGGTTTATCGTCTCATCCGAATGACTAGCGTCCAGACTACCACTCAAGGTCTAGTGGAGGGGGAGGAGAAAATATCGGCGGCCGAGCCGTGATTCGAACCAGCGCGCTCAGATTTTCTCGCTTCCTAGGCGGACGCGTTACCTCTAGGCCATCACTCCACATGGTTTTGTGTCCGTGTGAAAGGCACTTTCATTTTCCTCGCTCCACCCAGACACCAGTGGGTGCCAGACTTCTGCTGGAGATTAAAACGACAGAAGAAGAGGACTGGGCCCCCCGCCTTCCTATGCCGTGCCCCAGACACAGTGGATGTGAGTTCACCGCCCCGATGGCCGTAGAAAGGCTATGCCGCGGTCTTAAATAATAATAATAATAATAATAATGGTACTTATATAGCGCTGAATCTTGTGCATAGACAAATCTAAGCGCTTTCGCACCAGTCATTCTCACGCACGCATAACTCTAAAACTGGAGAAACTAAAGACAAGGAAGAGGCAGGGAAGGGAGGCTATTTTGGGAAGAGGTGGGTTTTAAGGCCAGACTTGAAAGAGCTGAGTGTGGAGACTTGACGAAGCGAAAGAGGAAGTTCATTCCAATTGCAAGGTCCAGAGACAGAGAAAGAACGGCGGCCAACAGTCGAGAGTTTGAATGTGGGTATGCGTAAATGGAGTGGATCCGAAGCTGATCGTAGTGAGCGAGATGGAGTGTAGAGGTGTAAGGCGGCCACAGTTAACCTTATCACCGGTGTTGATTTGTGGATATCTAAAAATATATGTTGCTGTGTTTTACCACACAAAACTCTTTTTGTTAGCTCTGCCGTTGCACCGTGCAAGGTAGGCAGAAGTATTGCAGTCTGGCTCTTGTCCGGCATGACCAACGCGGAAAATCCCGCCCTACACCGCCCTCCCCACCCCCCTCCGCCCCCCCCCCCCCCTCCCACTCCCCTCCTCAGCGGTTCCGCCCGCCCCCGGGTGATTAATGATTCATTCCTCAATCACCAACAGTCCCCAATTAGACAGACAGACAGCCAACGACGTGACTGAATCAGTGGGGACTGGACATCTTGGGGGGGTAATCTTTCCGATGAGATAGAAAGAGAGAGAGAGGGAGGGGCTGGGGAAGAGAGACAGAGAGAGAGATAAAGACAGAGACAGAAAAGAATGGAAGAAAGAAAAAAGAGGGGGATGGGGGAGATAGAGGGAGATAGAAAGAAGGGGAGAGAAATATGAGGCAGGTGAGAGAGGGGGAGGGGGGGGTGTGGGGGGAGAGAAACAGAGACAGAGAGAGAGAGGGGGGGGGGGGGGAAGAGATTCAGATTCAGATGGTATATTCACGTATGGCCATATGCAAAGGTGGGATAACAGAAATTCCGCATGTGTCACTGCATCTATGTAAACACAACAACAAGCATAACCAATTACCAAACCAACGATGATACAAGTGTCTCTTTCAGTTGAAGTTTCAGTTTCAGTAGCTCAAGGAGGCGTCACTGCGTTCGGACAAATCCATATACGCTACACCACATCTGCCAAGCAGATGCCTGACCAGCAGCATAACCCCAACGCGCTTAGTCAGGCCTTGAAAAAAAAAGAAAAAAAAAGGTGAATAAATAATAGATAAGCTTACATAAATAAATAAATAAATAATAATTATAATATAAAAAGGTAGTAATAATAATAATAATAATAATAATAATAAAATACTACTAATAATAAATAAATAAATAAGACAACAATGATGATAAATAAGCAAATAAATGTAAAACATGAAGACACACATTCACACATACACCCACACATGCATAACAGATATGCACCAAACATGCAGTTTCACAGATATGAAAGCACAGTCAAAAATTTATACATATAAACGTACATGAGCTCCAACACACACAGAGTTGAAGCGCTCTGTATCAATACACAGCTGGACTGTGTAAAGTATCTTCATCATATCGATGGAAGAGAGAGAACGAACGAACGAACGAACGAATGAAATTTTATTTTACGAGGGTAAAGGAGTAAGCACAAAGTACTTGTTTACATCCAGTCCTCTGGGCAAGAATAATAATTGAGGGGGGTTGGGGGGGGTGGGGAACAAGAAGAAGCGAGAGTCAATTCACAACACCAACGTCAAAATGACACAAGCATGTGCAAACATCAACATAGAACTTATGTGCAATACAATATCGCGATAGATGAATAAAAACGAGGACAATAGGGTAGGGGCGTGGTGGAGAGCGGAAGGAAGAATGGACAAGGGGAAGAGTAAAGAAGGTAGGGGGAGGCTGACTGAACAGACAGATATTTAGTGACAGTGACAGTGGAGACAGACATAGAGAGAGACTGATAGGGGTGGAGAGAAGCGTATATATATTGACAATCTATACATGTTTGTTGTTTATAAGAGAGTGAGAGAGAGAGACAGACAGACAGAGAGAAAAGCGGAGAGAGACAGATCTCAGGAACTCAGAGAACGTACTGCAAAGGCCACCAGGCTGTTCACATGACGAATTACACACACTCACTCACTCACTCACTCACACACACACACACACACACACACACACACACACACACACACACACACACACACGAACGTCATGTCTTCTTAATGAATATGAAACGTCCATGTCGCCATTTATTTTCTGAACAAAATCTAACGAAAGGAAAAGAAGATTCCCGTTGAAAAGAGTGGGATAAAGATAAGGCCTTCGTAATAATGTGTCGAGATTTTAATAGGTGTTTAGGGGGAGAAAGAGGAGAGAGAATGTTAGAAGTGGTGATTTGTCATTTCTTCAGTGTGTGTGGTCCTGGTGAATGTCGAGGTCCTGGAGCAGGCAAAGACTATCAGCATCGAGGCAGTGCTGCTAAAGACCCAGCTACGTTGGGCAGGGCACGTGTCCAGGATGGAGGACCACCGCCTGCCCAAGATCGCGCTGTATGGCGAACTGTCCACTGGCCACCGTGACAGAGGAGCACCCAAGAAGAGATACAAAGACTCCTTGAAGAAAGCTCTCGGTGCCTGTCACATTGACCATCGCCAGTGGTCCGCAGTAGCCGCTGATCGAGAGACCTGGCGACGCACCATCCACCAAGCTGTCTCCTCCTTCGAAAACAACCGCAGGGCCAGCCTTGAGGACAAACGCAGAAGGAGGAAGAACCACGACGCTGCAGCCGCGAACCCAGACCAGACTTTCCCTTGCAACCGCTGCGGCCGACTCTGCTTTTCCCGCATTGGCCTTGTCAGCCATGAGCGTGCCTGCATCAGACGTGGACAACGCCCTTCCTAGATCTTCGTCAGCGAAGCCAGGCCATGATGATGGTGTGTGTGTGTGTGTGTGTGTGTGTGTGAATAGAATAGAATAGAATAGATTTTATTGTCATGAAACCGTAAGGTTTATAAGACACAGGTGCAATGGTAAATGAATGAACGAATGAAAAACAAAAACACACAATTAATCAATCAGTTAATGCAGTAAATTGCAGCAGCATTCATAAAGAAATTTTTTCCCAATCTTGTTTGTACATATTCATCATCTGTTAGCATTTAGCATCACCTGACTGGGAATATGTCCTGTGTTATTCCAATTTTGAATATATTCTTTAAAAATTGTTGCCTTAAGGTTTTATGTTGTGTGTGTGTGTGTGTGTGTGTGTGTGTGTGTGTGAGACAGAGACAGAGACAGAGACAGAGTGGAAGGCAGAGAATCACAGCAGGACAGATGGAGAGACGGAGAGATAAGGGAGATAAACAGATGGACGGACAGAAGGCAGGCAGACATGCCAGCTAGCTACTACTGGTTAAGACAACAACAACAACAAGGATAATAATAACAATGATAATAATAATAAGAAGAAGAAGAAGAATAGTATTAATGTCAATTGTACAGCGCGTTGAGTGAGTGAGTGAGAGAGTGAGTATGCGTACGTGTGTGTGTGTGTGTGTGTGTAGGAGGAGAGAGTGTATGTGTGTGCGCCCTTTCCCCTGTGACGTACAGAGTATTCATCGCAATGGCGATCATGAATCAGCCCCCCGGTGTTATTTGTAAGGCGGGTAGAATCTGTTACTCTGTTAGGAGACTGGGAGGGTGTGTGTGTGTGTGTGTGTGTGTGTGTGTGTGTGAAAAACAAACAAACAAAAATATCAGGGGAAAAAATAATAACCCACGGAATTGTGCGAATAAATTGGCTGAGGAATTGACGTGTTTTGGGGGTGGGGGGGGTGAAGGGACTACAGTATTAACAATTTGTTATTCTGCAGCTAACAATCCTCCCCCTTCCCCCCCCCCCACACCCCCCGCTCTCTCCCTCTCACCAACACCCCTCCTTCACATGCTATGAGACCCACCCTTGGATCTGGAGAATTCATTGCAGGTGAAGGAAGAGGCGACAGAGGTGGATGGTGCGTGTGTGTGTGTGTTGTGTGTGTGTGTGTGTGCGTGTGTGTGTTTTCTACAAATGCTATTCAAGACACACAATTTTCCTGCACAGCATATATAGGCCATACAATAAAAAAATTTTAAAAAAAACATATATTAAATTTGTATTATATTGTATCTTAAGACCATCCACATTAATGAAGATTCACCTTGTCCAAATTCTGGAAATGAATGTGGTTTTGTTGTTGTTGCTTGTTGTTTTTCGTGTGTGTGTATTTTTGTTGTTGTTTTTGTATGGTTTTTTTGTTGTTGTTTTTTTACATTGGTTATATATTATGCATGCATGATTTGGATGCGGTTTATTTGGTGTTTTTTTGTATGTGCGTGTGTTTCGTTTTGTTGTTTTTTTTTCGTTTTTTTTCGTTTTTCTTTTTTTTTTTCTTTTTTTTTTTGGTTGTTTTCGTTTGTGGTTGTGGATGTGTGTGTGTATGTGTGTGTGTGTGTGTGCGCATGTGTATGTGTGTGTGTAAAAGTGTGTGTAGATGTGGACACGCATGAGGTATACAGATTTTGAAACTATATGGCAACTTATGTAAAGTGTTCCGTTTGTATTCTTCTGAATTTTTGTGTTTATTTTTCTTTCTTTTTTTTTCTTGTATGCTTTTTTGTTGCCGCTATATTTGTAAAAAAAAAAAAAAAAAAAAAAAAAAATCTTGAATAAAAAGGTTAAAAAAAAAAAAGTTAAGGAGGAGACATATACAGACATATGGAGCTGAATAGAGAGAGCTGCTATCTGTCACAAGTGTCTCGCCATCTCGGGATCAAAAAAAACAACAACAACGGAAAATGGGTAAGATAACATGATTATCAAAACGTCTGGAAATGACTGGTGGTGTGTGTGTGTGTGTGTGTGGTTTGGGGATAGGGGCGAGCTAGGGGCTTAGTGAGGGGTGTGTGTGTGTGTGTGTGTTTTGTGTGTGTGTGTGTGTGGTTTTTTTGGGTTTTTGTGTGTGTGTGTGTTTGTTGGGAGTGGGGGGGGGTTGTTTGTGTGTGTGTGTGTGTGTGTTTTGTTTGTGTGTGTTTGTGGGGGGGGGGGTTGTTTGTGTGTGTGTGTGTGAACCTGAGGGATGGTGAGAAAGAACGGGGGGGAGGGGGGGGGGGGATGGTGATGGTTGCGCTGCTCGGCAACCTTCAGTGAGTTGTGTGTGACTGGTTTTGTACCGGAGTCCATGCGTGCCAGTCTGTGTCAATGTGTGTGAAGGTGGGGTTTGGTTTTGTTTTGTTGGGGGGTTTTTGGTGTGTTTTTTTATAGGAGAAATCAGTGGCTGCCTAAAAGTTCTGCAAATGAGCAGGATAGTTTCAGCGTCCCTGGAAGGTTCTTTCTATTATTTTTTTTTTCTTCTTTTTTTTTTGGGGGGGGGAGGTTGTCTTTTGTAATTTTTTTTGTGTTCCTTCCATCATCATTTTTCTCCTTTCTGTTGTCTTTTCTTTTTTTTCTCATATTTTTAATCTGTCTTCTTCCCAGTGGCATGTTCAAACACTTACAAGACCATGCAACATAATATATTACACATACATGATGGTTTCACACAAAATCATATTGCCTGAGAGAGAAGCATGGTATACATACACACACACACCCTCTCTCTCTCTCTCTCTCTCTCTCTCTCTCTCTCTCTGTGTCTCCTTTACTCACTCAATCCCCTCCCTCCCCACAAGCTCTGCACCTAAGTACAATAATATGTATGTGCACACTGAATACTACCTTCAGGAATTGCGTGTGGAGTTCAAAGGACCGTGCACACGGCATGAGATGGGTTGACAGCTGTGGTTTAACGCCCAGACCTCCCTTCAAGGCCCAGTTGAAGGGGTGGGGGTTGGGGGGAAGGGGGGGGGGGGGGGGGGGGGGGGGGGGGGGGGGGGGGGGCGAGTGGTTAAGAAAGATAGAGACAGAGAAAGATATAGCGAGAGGGGACAGAGAGAGAAAGATAGAGAGAGACAGAGAGGGGACAGAGAGAAAGAGAAAGATACAGCGAGAGGGGACAGAGAGAGAGAGAAAGATATAGCGAGAGGGGACAGAGAGAGAGAAAGATATAGCGAGAGGGGACAGAGAGACAGAGAAAGATATAGCGAGAGGGGACAGAGAGACAGAGAAAGATACAGCGAAAGGGGACAGAGAAAGACAGAGAAGACAGAGAGGGGACAGAGACACAGAGAAAGAGAGAGACAGAGAGGGGACAGAGAGACAGAGAAGGATAGAGACAGAGAGGGGACAGAGAAAGATAGAGACAGAGAGGGGACAGAGAGACAGAGAGGGGTGCAGAGAGTTGGCAAAGTGCTGCCATCTGTCCCTCAGTCCCGCCAGACAGAGAGAGAAAGATAGAGAGAGACAGAGAGGGGACAGAGAGAAAGAGAAAGATAGACAGACAGAGAGAG
>NC_134901.1:42391755-42399255 GCF_041734735.1 Babylonia areolata | reverse complement strand
CGCTCCCCATCTCTGTCTCTCTCTCTCTCCCCTCTCTCTCTCTCCCCCCTCTCTCTCTCTCACCCCCCTCTCTCTCTCCCTCCCCATCTCTGTCTGTCTGTCTGTCTCTCCCTCCCCTCCCCTCTCTCTCTCGCAGACCCAGTTCATCCCAAGGAATTCCTCAGAGCCACCAATTTCTGTCAGCCCTCCTGTTCCAGAATAGATGTGCTGTTGCTGGTCGTCATCGTCTCCTAAAACCACATTTAATCCTGTGCTTTGCGTGCGTACGTGCGTGCGCGCGCGCGCGTGTGTGTGTGTGTGTGTGTGTGTGAAATAAACAGGTAGGCAAACAGACAGACAGAAAGACAAAGAGAAAATTTGTGAAGAGCGAGCGAGCGCCAAGTAAGTACACGTTGAATAATAACCGTGAAACGTGAAATAGCACTGGCGAAGAACGTGAAATACCACTGCCTGGCCAACACGCTGGTTGGTGCTGATTGTTTCTGACGCTGACTGCTGTCATGTGTGTAAGGCATGACTACTTCTTTCTCTCACAATTACTGGTCTTTCGGAGCTTGAAGAACAAGGAGGAGGAGGAGGAGGAGAGGGGTGAGATACAGACAGAGAGAGACAGATAGAAAGTGTGAGTGTGTGTGTGTGTGTGTGTGTGTGTGTGTGTGTGTGCGTGTGTGTGTGTGTGTGTGCAAATACTTCTTCAAGTGAAGAAAATGAAAGATAAAACAAACCCGTGTTTTGACGTACGGTGGTGACATACTGTATAGACAGCGTGCACAGAAAAAAGAAAGAAAGAAAGGAAATAAAACGAAAGGAATAACTGAAAAATAACAGAAAGAAAGAAAAAAAAAGAAAGAAAGGGATTATTGAAAAATGATAGAAAGAAAGAAAAAGAAAGAAAGGGATTATTGAAAAATGATAGAAAGAAAGAAAAATGATAGAAAGAAAGAAAAAGAAAGAAAGGGATTATTGAAAAAAACCACAACGACAATAAAAGGAAAAGAAAAGAAAAGAAATATAGAAAGAAAGAAAAGAAAGAAAAAAACAGAAGAATAAAGTGGCAAAGAAAGGAAGTCAGCAGCCCAGATACATCATTATATTCCATCCTTGGCTGAAATTCTGCCGTGAGATCATCGACATTTCGTTTCCATCGTTCGCAGAATCGAAGCGAAAGATTTCTCATTAACGTTGGATGTCATTTCAAACACAGATTGCGTGTTCACTTGAAGAGATTTTTTTTTTTTTTTTAATCCCATGACATTTCACAGTATTCCAGGAAGAACACGATTCCTTCGATCATATTTAGGCACTTCTTACACCCGGAAAATGTGAAACGGATTTTTCATTTGTCTCTCTAGTGTCATATATTTGGATGGGAAAGCTGAGTGAGACACTGATCGGGGAGAGGGGTGTGTGTGGGGGTGGGGGGGAATTGGGAGGAAGAGACACAGAGAGAGGCAGAGAGAGAGAGACAGAGACAGAAAGACGTCAAACGTGTAAGGTCTGTTATAGTCCACATAGCAATACAGCCCTCTGAACAAGTGGGGATGTCCTTAGAAGCATATTGATGTACCTCTTGAATAGTTCTAACACATCAATGCACACACACACACACACACACACACACACACACACACACACACACACACACACACTTTGATCTTTGCATTAATTCTCCAATATCTATGACAGAACTGAAAGATGCAATATGTGCGATCAACAATAAAATAATTATGTTCAGTTGGTTTTGACGCGATTAGTAACCAAATTTACCCAAAAAATGTATTGTTGTTTTTTTACATGAGATTATTCAGGAATGCTGGGATAATGGTACTATACCACATGTACGGAAAGGTTCCACAATTGTTCCAATTCCAAAAGTAGGTAAACCCAAAAATGATAAAAATAGTTATCGACGGATTGCACCAACAAAATCGTTTTCGATAGATTGTTATACTACTGTGGAAAAAAAATCATACCAATATACCAAGCAGGATTTAGAAAAAGAAGATCTGCGATTGAGCAGTTAATTATTTTGATTGAATTATTCACTCAATTGAAGCAACAATTTGCTCGTAGAAAAGGTGTCCTTGCAACATTCTTTGATGTTAAAAAGGCATATGACCACGTATGGCATAAAGAGCTACTGGTGTTAAACCTGAAAACTATAGGCCTAAGTGGAAATATGTACAATTATGTTAAGTGTTATTTATCAAACAGGACTATGCAAGTTAGAATAGGAACAGCATACTCGACGCCAAGAACTCTAGACACGGGAATTCCACAGGGATCAATCATAGCACCCATCCTTTTTGATATCCTTATACAGGGTCTTCCTACAGCAACGTCAAAAAATGTTACCTTGGTTAAATATGACATCTGCATGTGAATGAACGTTAAACTCTAGTCTCACAATCCCTGTCTATCTAGAATCAACTCTAGTCTCACAATCCCTGTCTATTTAGAATCAACTCCAGTATCAGAATCCCTGTCTACCTTTTGAATCAACTCTAGTCTCACAATCCCTCTCTATTTAGAATCAACTCTAGTCTCACAATCCCTATTTAGAATCAATTCTATTCTCACAATCCCTGTCTATCTAGAATCAATTCTGTTCTCACAGTCCTTGTCTATCTAGAATCAGTTCTGTTCTCACAGTCCCTGTCTATTTAGAATCAACTCTAGTCTCACAATCTCTGTCTGTCTAGAATCAACTCTAGTCTCACAATCTCTGTCTGTCTAGGATCAGCTCTAGTCTCACTGTCCCTGTCTATCTAGAATCAACTCTAGTCTCACAATTCCTGTCTAATATCACAATCTCTGACTATTTAGAATCAACTCCATCTCACAATCCCTGTCTATTTAGAATCAACTCTAGTATCACAATCCATGTCTATCTAGAATCAACTCTAGTCTCACAATCCATGTCTATCTAGAATCAACTCTAGTATCACAATCCCTGTCTATCTAGAACAATTCTAGTCATACAATCCCTGTCTATCTAGAACAATTCTAGTCTCACAATCCCTGTCTATCTAGAACAATTCTAGTCATACAATCCCTGTCTATCTAGAATCAATTCTAGTCTCATAATCCCTATCTAGAATCACTAGTCTCACAATCCTTGTTTATTTAGAATCAGCTCTAGTCTCACAATCCCTCTCTATCTAGAATAAACTCTAGTCTTACAATCCCTGTCTATCTAGAATCAATTCTAGTCTCATAATCCCTATCTGGAATCAATTCTTGTCTCACAATCCTTGTCTATTTAGAATCAGCTCTAGTCTCACAATTCCTGTCTAATATCACAATCTCTGACTATTTAGAATCAACTCCATCTCACAATCCCTGTCTATTTAGAATCAACTCTAGTATCACAATCTCTGTCTATCTAGAATCAACTCTAGTCTCACAATCCCTCTCTATCTAGAATAAACTCTAGTCTCACAATCCCTGTCTATCTAGAATCAGTTCTAGTCTCACAATCCCTGTCTATCTAGAATCAACTCTAGTCTCACAATCCCTATCTAGAATCAACTCTAGTCTCACAATCCCTGTCTATCTAGAATCAACTCTAGTCTCACAATCCCTGTCTAGTATCACAATCTCTGACTATTTAGAATCAACTCCATCTCAGAATCCCTGTCTATCTAGAATCAACTCTAGTCTCACAATCCCTGTCTATCTAGAATCAACTCTAGTCTCACAATCCCTGTCTGTCTAGAATCAACTCTAGTCTCACAATCCCTAGCTAGAATCAACTCTAGTCTCACAATCCCTAGCTAGAATCAACTCTAGTCTCACAATCCCTATCTAGAATCAACTCTAGTCTCACAATCCCTATCTAGAACAATTCTAGTCTCACAATCTCTGTCTAGAATCAATTCTAGTCTCACAATCCCTATCTAGAATCAACTCTAGTCTCACAATCCTTGTCTATCTAGAATCAACTCTAGTCTCACAATTCCTGTCTAGAATCACAATCTCTGACTATTTAGAATCAACTCCATCTCACAATCCCTGTCTATTTAGAATCAACTCTGAATCAACTCTAGTCTCACAATCCCTATCTAGAATCAACTCTAGTCTCACAATCCCTGTCTATCTAGAATCAACTCTAGTCTCACAATCCCTGTCTATCTAGAATCAATTCTGTTCTCACAGTCCCTGTCTATTTAGAATCAACTCTAGTCTCACAATCCCTGTCTATCTAGAATAAACTCTAGTCTCACAATTCCTGTCTATCTAGAACAATTCTAGTCTCACAATCTCTGTCTGTCTAGAATCAACTCTAGTCTTACAATCCCTGTCTATCTAGAATCAACTCTAGTCTCACAATCCCTGTCTATCTAGAATCAACTCTAGTCTCACAATCCCTGTCTATCTAGAATCAACTGTAGTCTCACAATTCCTGTCTATCTAGAATCAACTGTAGTCTCACAATTCCTGCATCTAGAATCAACTCAAAGTCTCATAATTCCTGTCTATTTAGAATCAACTCTTGTTTCAAAATCCCTGTCTATTAATCCAAATCCTACCCAGGTGTTTCTGCCATCCCACTACGATTCCCTGTGAATATTGGTGCAGAATGTCTTTGTCTTTATGTCATGGAGACCCATCTCGCGTGTTTCTCCTTATATGGCATTTTAAATTGTTGTCTACTTTTTTCTTCTTCTTTTTTTTTCTTACTTTCTTTTTCTTTTCTTTTCTTCCTTTTTTTGTTTTGTTTTGTTTCTTTGTTTGTTTCGGAGAACCTGTTTCACAATGGTGAAGAATCTCAATACAAAAACCCTACCCTCTCTACCCCAGGTCTACACGACACTGTGTGTGTGTGTGTGTGTGTGTGTGTGTGTGTGTGTGAGTCAGCGTGTGTATGTGTGTGTGTTCTTTCTTTAGTAAAACGTCTTTTCACCATATATATAATATATATAGACCTTATAGATGAAACCAAAGTTTAAAAAAGCAGGATGTGTGTTTTGTGTGTGTGTGTGTGTGTGTGTGTGTGTGTGTGTGTCGGGGGGTTCTTTGAGCCAGACAGGGACAAAATGGAAGACAGAGCTTTTTGGCTGAACGATCCTTCAGTTCAACGCTGAGAATATCAACCATCAATGATTCATCCATCCGCCCTCCGGGACTCCGTGATGTCCCTCTGTACCGTTCTCCCTAATCTTTGAGCCTCCCCCCTCCTCCCCCCCATTCTCTGTGTCTGTCTTTGTGTGACCCCAACCCACCCCTCCCCCCTCCTCCTCCCCCCATTCTTTGTGTCTGTCTCTGTGTGACCCCAACACCCCCCTCCCCCTCCTCCCCCCACTCTGTGTCTGTCTTTGTGTGACCCCTATCCCCCCCTCCCCCTCCTCCCCCCCCCCATTCTCTGTGTCTGTCTTTCTGTGACCCCAACCCACCCCTCCCCCTCCTCCCCCCCTCCCATTCTCTGTGTCTGTCTTTGTGTGACCCCAACACCCCTCCCTCCCCCCCCCACACACTCTGTGTCTGTCTTTGTGTGACCCCAACCCCCCCTCCCCCTCCCCCTCCTCCCCCCCCCATTCTCTGTGTCTGTCTTTGTGTGACCCCAACCCACCCCTCCCCCTCCTCCCCCCCCTCACTCTCTGTGTCTGTCTGTGTGACCCCTACCCACCCCTCCCCCTCCTCCACCCCCCATTCTCTGTCTGTCTTTGTGTGACCCCAACTCACCCCTCCCCCTCCTCCCCCCCTCACTCTCTGTGTCTGTCTGTGTGACCCCTACCCACCCCTCCCCCTCCTCCACCCCCCATTCTCTGTCTGTCTTTGTGTGACCCCAACCCACCGCTCCCCCTCCTCCCTCCCCCCCCCCCATTCTCTGTGTCTGTCTTTGTGTGACCCCAACCCAATCCTCCCCCTGCTCCTCCCCATTCTCTGTGTCTGTCTTTGTGTGACCCCTACCCACCCCTCCCCCTCCTCCCCCGCCATTCTCTGTGTCTGTCTTTGTGTGACCCCTATCCACCCCTCCCCCTCCTCCCACCTCCCCCCCACCCCCCATTCTCTGAGTCTCTTTGTGTGACCCCACTGTCTGTCTGTCTGCCTCACCCATACCTCACCGGCAACCCACTATACACACACACACACACACACACCACCCACACACACACACACACACACACACCTCTCTGTCTGTCTGTCTCCTTCTCTCTCTCTCTTTCTTTCTCTTCTCTCTCTTTCTCTTTCTCTCTTCGCAAAGCCGCATCCGCATCATCTCTCTCACCCTCTTTCTTCCTCTCTTTCTCTATCCCCACTCTTTCTCTCTCTCTCTCCCTGTCTCTCTCTCTCTCCCTGTCTCTCCGTGTCGACCTCTCCCCTCTGCCTCTTCCTCTCTTTCGATATCTCTCTATCCCCACCCTCTCCCTCTCTCCGTCTTTCTGTGGTGACAGACGAGCCTTAAGCTCCGCACATGAATCACAGTGACACGGGTGTGTATGGTTCTGACACAGACAGATGGCTTGGAAGTCAAGAAGCTGGGACCTTGGTGGACTTTCCTTTCAACCCTCGGCTGTGGGGATGTGGGGGGTCGGGGGTGGGGGGCGGAATGAATTCAAGATCAATATTGAATCTGACTTTCTGACTATGGGGGGGTGGGGGGGGGGGGGGGGCGGGGGATGGGTGTGTGTGTGTGTGTGTGTAGGGTACGTGTGTTTAGCTACCCATATTTTTACTTTACTGCTAAGTGTGTTCCATCATGTCAGAAAAAAAGGGTATTTCCCGTTCTGCTATATGGATGTGAGATATGGCCGGATATGAGAATCTTGTGTTAGAAAAAAAAAAGTTGCAAGAAGAGTCTGGGATTTTTTTTAAATCAATTTACACTTTAAACACAATGCCAAGTGCGTTACCGGGAGAAACAGGTATACAGTGTTTCCTGTTTCAGTTCTTGTTAAAATGTGGAACGGTATGTTTTGGGGCTATTGTTAGGTTAGAATGTATAACATACTCTATTTTTATTTCAAGTATTCTCGTATGTGTCTTCATGCACCCGCGTTGAGTTGCGTTTCTGCTCCCCCCCCCCCCCCCCCCCCCCCCCCCCCCCAGCCCCCCTTCCACCCGCCCCCCTTCTCTCTGTCCCTCTCTGTCTCTCTGCACCTAAGTACTATCGACAGCCATGTTTATTCAAACTGAGTTCATTATTGTCATCCACGAGACATGCTGATATATGGGAAACTGGCACTGTTTTTACACCAGGCATTTAAATTTCGGGATATCGTGACATCTTAAGATGCTGTACTTCATTGCAGCGTTTATGTAATAATTATGTGTACTTATTATGGTTGGTTATATATTTTCATTTTGTTTGTTATTACTTATATTGTCAGTTACCCCTTCATAAGGGGCCTAGGCCTATTAATGAATAAATAATCTGAATCTAAATCTCTGTCTCTCTGTCTCTGTCTCTCTCTCTGTCTGTCTAGCCCTCGGTTTCTCTCTCAGTTACTCGCTTTCTCTCTCTGTGTGTATCAATTTTTTCTGTCCGTCCGTCTG
>NC_134901.1:42376755-42389255 GCF_041734735.1 Babylonia areolata | reverse complement strand
TTCTTTTCTGCCCCGTGTGGTACCACTGATGACCTGGCAAGTTCTCTCGAGCATTGATCACTAAAACAGTCAAATG
The DNA here is from genome assembly GCF_041734735.1 of Babylonia areolata. NCBI lineage: Eukaryota > Metazoa > Mollusca > Gastropoda > Neogastropoda > Buccinidae > Babylonia > Babylonia areolata. The sequence goes on along the minus strand of NC_134901.1, from coordinate 42,389,179 downwards.
GACGACTTGGATTTCAGTCTCCAGTAGTCAACATCACCGGGAGGACCCCTGTATGGAGGTACTTCTGCCGGGGGTAGCTGTCAGCAAGAGGTCCAAGAGTTGATGATGGTAGACTTGAGTGTGGAGTCGTGCAGTATTTGAACACTGCACTTAACGAAACAGTCTCTCTGATACTCAACAGAAGATGTGCACATGAACCACCGTTCAGGACCCACTTCCGCTTTGGCAGTTAGCATCGGCTGGGCATCCAGTGGAGAACTGTTCAGGCAGTCAACTTTGGCTGTCACTCCACTAGAGCAGTGTTCAGGCAGTGAGCATTCTGGACATCCACTGGAGCAGTGTTCAGGCAGTGAGCATTCTGGACATCCACTGGAGCAGTGTTCAGGCAGCCAGCATCCTGGACATCCACTGGAGCAGTGTTCAGGCAGCCAGCATCCTGGACATCCACTGGAGCAGTGTTCAGGCAGCCAGCATCCTGGACATCCACTGGAGCAGTGTTCAGGCAGTCAGCATCCTGGACATCCACTGGAGCAGTGTTCAGGCAGTGAGCATTCTGGACATCCACTGGAGCAGTGTTCAGGCAGTCAGCATCATTGACATCCACTGGAGCAGTGTTCAGGCAGTCAGCATCCTGGACATCCACTGGAGCAGTGTTCAGGCAGTGAGCATTCTGGACATCCACTGGAGCAGTGTTCAGGCAGTCAGCATTCTGGACATCCACTGGAGCAGTGTTCAGGCAGTGAGCATTCTGGACATCCACTGGAGCAGTGTTCAGGCAGTCAGCATCTTGGACATCCACTGGAGCAGTGTTCAGGCAGTGAGCATCCTGGACATCCACTGGAGCAGTGTTCAGGCAGCCAGCATCCTGGACATCCACTGGAGCAGTGTTCAGGCAGTGAGCATTCTGGACATCCACTGGAGCAGTGTTCAGGCAGCCAGCATCCTGGACATCCACTGAAGCAGTGTTCAGGCAGTGAGCATTCTGGACATCCACTGGAGCAGTGTTCAGGCAGTGAGCATCCTGGACATCCACTGGAGCAGTGTTCAGGCAGAGAGCATTCTGGACATCCACTGGAGCAGTGTTCAGGCAGTGAGCATTCTGGACATCCACTGGAGCAGTGTTCAGGCAGTGAGCATTCTGGACATCCACTGGAGCAGTGTTCAGGCAGTCAGCATCCTGGACATCCACTGGAGCAGTGTTCAGGCAGCCAGCATCCTGGACATCCACCGGAGCAGTGTTCAGGCAGCCAGCATCCTGGACATCCACTGGAGCAGTGTTCAGGCAGCCAGCATCCTGGACATCCACCGGAGCAGTGTTCAGTGAGGTGACGGTCCGCTGACATGTTTCAACACATCTGGTTTGGAATAAGTAAAGGAGCGTGGACACCTGTCAACAGATGGACAAGGTACCGGAACAGATCTGCCTGCAGTAAAGTCGCAATGTGTTGGACAACAGTGCTGCCTGGAGTGGCTTCAGCAGCAGGCAGGCAACAGTCTAGTCACACGACACGCTTCCGGGATTTGGGCTGGACGTTGCGCTGGAGGTCACTGTAAACAGAACGAACAAGGTGTTGGAAACAGTAGAAGTGAAGTCATACCGTGGTTGACACGATCCTGTCCAGAAACTTCTAGCAGTCAGCAGTGGGTGAGAGAGTGGTCACCTCTGGAGCAGTGTCTGACACTGAACTAACTGAAGATGGACAGTTGATCTATCAGTGGGTGGATGGAAGATGGACAGTGTATCTAACACGGGTGGATGGAAGATGGACAGTTGATCTATCAGTGGGTGGATGGAAGATGGACAGTGTATCTAACACGGGTGGGTGGAAGATGGACAGTTGATCTATCAGTGGGTGGATGGAAGATGGACAGTTGATCTATCAATAGGTGGGTGGAAGATGGACAGTTGATTTAAAAGTGGGTGGATGGAAGATGGACAATTGATCTAACACGGGTGGATGGAAGACGGACAGTTGATCTAACAGTGGGTGAATGGAAGATGGACAGTTGATCTAACAGCGGGTGGATGGAAGATGGACAGTTGATCTAACACGGGTGAATGGAAGATGGACAGTTGAACTAAAAGTGGGTGGATGGAATAGACAATTGATCTAACACGGGTGAATGGAAGATGGACAGTTGCTCTAAAAGTGGTGGATGGAAGGTGGACAAGGTATCTAGAAGGCCTGATTACGAACAGTGATGGGTCAAAATATAGGGTGGAAGTACGTGGACTTGTCAGCTGGTGTGATGAAAACAACTTAGAACTCAACGTATCAAAAACCAAAGAATTAATTCTAGATTTCAGGAAGACCAGATCTGACCCTTTACCACTTGTCATTGAAGACAAGCAAGTAGAGATCATCAGCGACTTTAAATTTCTCGGACTGATCATTTCCAACGATTTGAAATGGGAGAAAAATACGGGAAAAAAAATTGTTAAGAAAGCACAACAGCGCCTGTACTTTCTTCGGCGCCTCAAAAAGTTCGGAATTAAAAAAGAAATCATGGTTGATTTCTACTGAGCAGTCATTGGAAGTGTGCTAACCTTCGCTATTACTGTTTGGTACGGAAATATTTCAAAGGCAAAAGTTGCAGCCCTTAACAGAATCGTAAAAACTGCCACCAAGATTACCGGGGCTGATCTACCTTGTCTAGAAGACATATATTATAAGCGGCTACTCAAAAAAAGCAAAAACAATCAGCCAGGACGAATCACATCCAGCTTTTGGGATTTTCGAGATACTCCCCTCTGGTTGACGGTACAGAAGTATTAGGACGAAAACCACAATCGCTTCGCCAGTAGCTTTTTCCCCAAAGCAGTCAATGCCCTGTCTCTCGAACAAATCCATTGTGATAAATAGAATTGTGCAACCAACAACCATCTGCCTGAAGATCTAGTCATCAGCCCCATCCACATGTAATATGCAGCTTCTGTTCAAATGTGTGTGTGTGTGTGTGTGTGTGCGCGCGCGCGTATGTGTGTGTGTGTGTGTGTGTGTGCAGTGCGTGCATGTGTGAGTATGCACAAGTTTTTAAATTGATATGCACTTGTGTGCATCCTAATTTCTACTGTATCTGTGTTTGTGTATGATTTTCGATTTATGTTCGTACCTTGTAATGTACTATCCCCCCACTGTGAGTGGTGGGGCTGGGCACTATGGCTTAATGTCCACTGTGTGTGGAGCTGGGCACTATGGCTTAATGTCCACTGTGTGTGGAGCTGGGCACTATGGCTTAATGTCCACTGTGTGTGGAGCTGGGCACTATGGATTGATACCCACTGTGTGTGGAGCTGGGCACTATGGCTTAATGTCCACTGTGTGTGGAGCTGGGCACTATGGCTTAATGTCCACTGTGTGTGGGGCTGGGCACTATGGATTGATACCCACTGTGTGTGGAGCTGGGCACTATGGCTTAATGTCCACTGTGTGTGGGGCTGGGCACTATGGCTTAATGTCCACTGTGTGTGGGGCTGGGCACTATGGCTTAATGTCCACTGTGTGTGGAGCTGGGCACTATGGCTTAATGTCCACTGTGTGGGGGGCTGGGCACTATGGCTTAATGTCCACTGTGTGGGGGGCTGGGCACTATGGCTTAATGTCCACTGTGTGTGGAGCTGGGCACTATGGATTGATGCCCACTGTGTGTGGAGCTGGGCACTATGGATTGATGCCCACTGTGTGTGGAGCTGGGCACTATGGATTGATGCCCACTGTGTGTGGGGCTGGGCACTATGGCTTAATGTCCACTGTGTGTGGGGCTGGGCACTATGGCTTAATGTCCACTGTGTGGGGGGCTGGGCACTATGGCTTAATGTCCACTGTGTGTGGGGCTGGGCACTATGGCTTAATGTCCACTGTGTGTGGGGCTGGGCACTATGGCTTAATGTCCACTGTGTGTGGGGCTGGGCACTATGGCTGAATGTCCACTGTGTGTGGGCCTGGGCGCTGGAATCGGGCTAAATCCTCTGGCTCTCATTCTTTGGGCAATATATATATATATATATACTGTCCATCCATCCATCCATCTCTCTCTGTCTCTGTCTGTCTGTCTCTCTGTATATATATATATATATATATATATATATATATATATATATATATATGTCCATCCATCCATCCATCTCTCTCTGTCTCTGTCTGTCTGTCTCTCTGTATATATATATATCTCTCTGTCTCTGTCTGTCTGTCTCTCTGTATATATATATATATATATATATATATATATATATATATATATATACAGAGAGACAGACAGACAGAGACAGAGAGAGATGGATGGATGGATGGACAGTATCAGTTTCCTGAACGAATAAAAGTAGGTGATTGCTTGTGACAATGTGTGTGTGTGTGTGTGTGTGTGTGTGTGTGTACCGGGGAGCGGGGTGTGTGTGTGTGTGTGTGTGTGTGTGTGTGTGCGCTCGCGCGTGCGCGCACGCGTGTAGTGTAATGTACTTTAATTTTGTGCGTGTGTGTATGCGTGTGTGTTGTGTGTGCGTAGTGTAGCGTAGTGTAGTATAGTGTAGTGTAATGTCGTGTAGGTTGTGCGTGTGTGTGTGGTCTCCCACGACATTGCACACATTTTGTGCCGGCAAGTGTGTGATCGCGCGCGCACTTGTGTGTGAGCGTGTGTTTGTGCATGTGTATCTGGGTTGATACTTAGCATTGTTGTTCTGCTCGCTTTCAAGGGAGAGTTGGTGTTAACGTAGCGAGTTATGAGCTTGACTCTCCTTGCTCTTTCTCTCTTTATTTGTTTATTTATTTCTTCCTCTGTTATATATAAATGTATGTATGTATGTATGTATGTATATGTTTGTATTTTGTTAACACCTTGCATGTAGTTAAAGACCAGCAAGCGGATACTGAATGAAAGAAAAAAGGGAAAAAAGAAAGAAAGAAAATAGACGTAAATGAATAAACAAACACATAAAGGTGTGGTAAGGTATATGAATATGCAAATGAAAACATAAATTAAAAAAAAAAAAAAACGAAAGGATGATCATATTATGCCTGTATGTGTTGTTTCTATCAAGATGGAAATAACTGTAAATCAATTACTTCTAGAATAGATAGAAATGAAATCAGCAAAAAACACGTCAACATGTTGCATCTAAAAAAAAATCCTGGCTTGAATTACTTTCATTTCTTTTCATTTCTTTCTTTCTTTCTTCCTTTATTTGTTTAGTAAGACAGAAATGTTATAAACCATACACCTAACTATATGCCTGAATGACAGCACCCGCCGCTCACGCCCCCGAATCATATGTATAAAGTGCCCTTAGTCATGTGTATAAAGGGGAGATGTGGTCTGGTGGTCTGCCCTTAGTCATGTGTGTAAAGGGGAGATGTGGTCTGTCCTTAGTCATGTGTATAAAGGGGAGATGTGGTCTGCCCTTAGTCATGTGTATAAAGGGGAGATGTGGTCTGTCCTTAGTCATGTGTATAAAGGGGAGATGTGGTCTGTCCTTAGTCATGTGTAAAGGGGAGATGTGGTCTGTCCTTAGTCATGTGTATAAAGGGGAGATGTGGTCTGCCCTTAGTCATGTGTATAAAGGGGAGATGTGGTCTGCCCTTAGTCATGTGTATAAAGGGGAGATGTGGTCTGTCCTTAGTCATGTGTATAAAGGGGAAATGTGGTCTGCCCTTAGTCATGTGTATAAAGGGGAGATGTGGTCTGTCCTTAGTCATGTGTATAAAGGGGAGATGTGGTCTGTCCTTAGTCATGTGTATAAAGGGGAGATGTGGTCTGTCCTTAGTCATGTGTATAAAGGGGAGATGTGGTCTGTCCTTAGTCATGTGTATAAAGGGGAGATGTGGTCTGTCCTTAGTAATGTGTATAAAGGGGAGATGTGGTCTGTCCTTAGTCATGTGTATAAAGGGGAGATGTGGTCTGTCCTTAGTCATGTGTATAAAGGGGAGATGTGGTCTGTCCTTAGTCATGTGTATAAAGGGGAGATGTGGTCTGTCCTTAGTCATGTGTATAAAGGGGAGATGTGGTCTGTCCTTAGTCATGTGTATAAAGGGGAGATGTGGTCTGTCCTTAGTCATGTGTATAAAGGGGAGATGTGGTCTGTCATTAGTCATGTGTTTAAAGGGGAGATGTGGTCTGGTGGTCTGCCCTTAGTCATGTGTATAAAGGGGAAATATGGTCTGTCCTTAGTAATGTGTATAAAGGGGAAATGTGGTCTGTCCTTAGTCATGTGTATAAAGGGGAGATGTGGTCTGTCCTTAGTCATGTGTATAAAGGGGAGATGTGGTCTGTCCTTAGTCATATGTGTTAGTCAGGTGGTAGACTTCAGGAGGCAGTCCTCATTTCTGTGCAACACCCCAATCGACGATGTGACCACGATTGTGTGTAGGCTCGGTTACAGACTGGTTAAGATCGAACAAAACTGACAATTTCTGGATAGTGTGCTATATAAGTATCCATTATTATTATTATTATGTGTGTGTAAAGGGGAGATGTGGCTTGGTGGGATGCTGTGACGTGGAAGAGAGGTGCCGCATCTAACTGTGGGTATCGTGAGAGTTAAGGATCGGGGTATGCCTAACAGCGAAGGATCCAGCTGAAGCGACCAGCTCAACCTGTGTATTGTACAGATAACAGGTGGCACGATCGTCGAATGAGGCTCTTCTGTTTTGAAGGCTTTCTCCGATTGGTTTACACCAGGAAAAGTTCGTCTACTCCTTTTTCTCAACGGTTTTTTTGGGGGGGTTTTCCAATGGTTGAAATAGCATGAATGCCTGAGGGTAAATGCAAACGGGCAAGTCCCATTGCGGTTTGGGGATTCATGTGGAAAATTCAAACAGAAGCAGGTGTTGAACTCATTAGACATGATGTATATTGGAACATCACACACCAGATTGTTGTATTGTTGGTTTTGATGGACATGCACACACACACACACACACACACACACACACACACACACACACACACACACCCTTTTGAGAGCGCTCAGTTAGGTATACTGTGCAACACCGTTCGCAAATAGACTCTTTCTCTATTTCTCCCTCTCTTCTTCTTCTTCTGTTTCTCTCTGTCTCTGTCTCTGTCTCTCTCTCTTCTTTCTTTCTGTCCATCGTCGAGTTCATTCTTTCGTTGATTCATTACTTCTTCTTTCTGTCTTTTCTTCTCCTCGTTTACTTTCTAGCTTCCTTTCTCTCTCTTTCCGCACGTACCCCCACCCCCACACCCACGCTCCACAACTCTTTTCCTATCTTCATTTCTTTCCTTCTTTCTGTCTGTCTTTCTGTCTTTCTGTCTGTCTTTTTGTCTTTCTGTCTGTCTGTCTTTCTGTCTGTCTGTCCGTCTTTCTGTCTGTCTGTCCGTCTTTCTGTCTGTCTGTCCGTCTTTCTGTCTGTCTGTCCGTCTTTCTGTCCGTCTTTCTGTCTGTCTTTCTGTCTGTTTGTCTTTCTGTCTGTCTGTCTGTCTTTCTGTCTGTCTGTCCGACTCTCTGTCTATCTGTCTGTATTTCTGTCTCTGTCTGTCTTTCTGTCTGTCTTTCTGTCTGTCCGTCTTTCTGTTTGTCTTTCTGTCTGTTTGTCTTTCTGTTCGTCTTTCTGTCTGTTTGTCTGTCTGTCTGTCCGTCTTTCTGTCTGTCTGTCTGTCTTTCTGTCTGTCTGTCCGACTCTGTCTATCTGTCTGTATTTCTGTCTCTGTCTGTCTGTCCGTCTTTCTGTCTGTCTTTCTGTCTGTCCGTCTTTCTGTTTGTCTTTCTGTCTGTCTTTCTGTCTGTCCGTCTTTCTGTCTGTCTGTCTGTCTGTCTTTCTGTCTGTCTTTCTGTCTGTTTGTCCGTCTTTCTGTCTGTTAGTCTGTCTGTCTGTCTGTCCGTCTTTCTGTTTGTCTTTCTGTCTGTCTGTCTTTCTGTCCGTCTTTCTGTCTGTTTGTCTTTCTGTCTGTCCGTCTTTCTGTTTGTCTGTCTGTCTGTCCGTCTTTCTGTTTGTCTTTCTGTCTGTCTGTCTGTCTGTCTTTCTGTCTGTCTGTCCGTCTTTCTGTCTGTCTTTCTGTCTGTCCGTCTTTCTGTTTGTCTTTCTGTCTGTCTTTCTGTCTGTCCGTCTTTCTGTTTGTCTTTCTGTGTCTGTCTTTCTGTCTGTCTGTCTTTCTGTCTGTCTGTCCGTCTTTCTGTCTGTCTTTCTGTCTGTCTGTCTGTCTGTCTGTCTCTGTGTCTTTCTGTCTGTCTGTTGTTTTTCTTTCTTCTTATTTTATATCTTTCTTTCCAGTTCAGTTTCATTTATTCTTTTTTCTTTCTTTCTTTTCTTCCTGTCTTTCGTTTCTTTCTTTCTTTGTTTAGTTGTTGCTTTCTTTTCTTTCTTCCTGGTTTATTTTCGTCCATTCTTTCTTTCTCTCTATCCTTTCTTTCTTTCTCCATTTCTGACATTCTTGTTTTTTGTGTGTTTTTTTGTTGTTGTTTTTTTCCTTTTTACTTTATTTTTTCCCTCGCGTGTCTCTAAAAGGTGTATTCCTCGGAGTTTGCCTCTCTTTTTTTTTCGCTTTTCTCTTTCTTATTCTTTCTGTCTTCCTTTCTTTCTCATTTCTTCTTTCTTCCAACTTGTCTCTTACAATACTGATCCACTTTTTTTTTCTCTCTCCGAATTCGCCATTCTTTCTTTCTTTCTTTCTTTCGTTCGTTCGTTCGTTTTTCTTTCGTTTCTGGTTTCTTCTTTCTTTCGACTGAGATCTCTAGCAACTTCTTCTTCTTCTTCTTCTGCGTTCACTCGTATGCACACGAGTGGGCTTTTACGTGTATGACCGTTTTTACCCCGCCATGTAGGCAGCCATACTCCGTTTTCGGGGGTGTGCATGCTGGGTATGTTCTTGTTTCCATAACCCACCGAACGCTGACATGGAGTACAGGATCTTTAACGTGCGTATTTGATCTTCTGCTTGCATATACACACGAAGGGGGTTCAGGCACTAGCAGGTCTGCACATATGTTGACCTGGGAGATCGTAAAAATCTCCACCCTTTACCCACCAGGCGCCGTCACCGTGATTCGAACCCGGGACCCTCAGATTGACAGTCCAACGCTTTAACAAGCAACACCAACCCACGTATTTCACCAGCCATTCCCAAAGCCAGTCAATGGAATCTCTGACCACACTCTGTCTCCCTGTCACTGCCCTATGGGTCGTGTGTGTGTGTGTGTGTGTACGTGTGTGTTTGTGTGTGTGTGTATGTGTATGTGTACCCTGTGGGTCTCTGTGTGTGTGTGTGTGTGTGTGTGTGTGTGTGTGTGAGTGTGTGTGTGTGTGTGTGCGTGTGTGTGTTTGTGTGTGTGTGTGTGTGTGTGTGAGTGTCTGTGTGCGTGTGTATGTTTGTGTGTGTGTGTGTTTGTGTTGTGTGTGTGTGTGTGTGAGTGTGTGTGTGTGTGTGAGTGTGCGTGTTTGTGTGTGTGTGTGTGCGTGTGGGTCTTTGTGTGTGTGTTTGTGTGTGTGTGTGAGTGTGTGTGTGTGTATGTGTGTGTGTGTGAGTTTGTCTGTGTTCCCTCCCTCCCTCTCTCTCTCTGTCTCTCTCTCTCTCTCTCTCTGAAACAAGCTATGCTCCTTTTTATTATGTCATATATTTTGCCATTATCACAGTGTCTTGTGTATTTATTTCTTCGCGTTATCAATCGTACCCCCTTTGGGTAAGGAGTTATGACACGCCATTGCCAACAAAACGTGAAAGTCTCTCTTTCTCTCTGTGTCGCTGCCTGTCTCTCTGTCTCTGTCTCCCTGTCTCTCTCTCCCTCTCTCTCTTTCTCTCTCCTCCTCCTTTCTCTCTCTCTCTCTCTGTCTCTTTCTCTCTCTGTCTCTCTCTCCCTCTCTCTCTCTCCCTCTCTCTCTTTCTCTCTCCCCCTCCTTTTTCTCTCTCTCTCTGTCTCTTTCTCTCTCTGTCTCTGTCTCTCTCCGTCTTTCTCTTTTAGTAATCTCTTCCTCGGTCTTTTTTGTCTCTCTTACTTTCTGTCCGTCTCTCCTTTCCTGTCTCTCTGCCAGTCTGTCTCTCCCTCAATCTGTCTCTCCCTCAGTTGTCTTTCTTTCGTTCTTCTTTATCTCTTCTGTACAACACTCTTTTTTCTTTCTTTTTTTTTCTTTTTTTTATTCATTTATTTATTCTTATGTTCAAATTGTTTTCTTTTTTGTCCATAGTATTTTTGTTCATTATCAAGGTTTACCTCACGGCTCCAAAGCAATTCCAGGCAGAAAAACTGGGTGTCTGCCATTACCTCTACACTCCATCTACGCTCACTACGATCGGTTTCGGATCCACTCTGTTTACGCATACCCAGATTCAAACACTCGACTGTTGGCCGCCGTTCTTTCTCTGTCTCTGGACCTTGCAATTGGAATGAACTTCCTCTTTCGCTTCGTCAAGTCTCCACACTCAGCTCTTTCAAGTCTGGCCTTAAAACCCACCTCTTCCCAAAATAGCCTACCTTGTCTGCCTCTTCCTTGTCTTCAGTTTCTACAGTTTTAGAGTTATGCATGCGTGTGAATGACTGGTGCGAAAGCGCTTTGATTTGTCTCTGCACAAGATTCAGCGATATATAAATACCATTATTATTATTATTATTATCTGCAAACAGTTCCGTTCACGACTCTGTCCCTCTGTCCACCAGCCTTTGTCTGTCTGTCCGTCTTTCTGTCTCTGTCTCTGATTCTTTCTGCTTTTGTATATGTATCTGTCTGTCTGTCTGTCTGTCTGTCCTATTTTGAATTCTATGAGGCACCGTATGCTAATGATAATGCAATAATGCTTTGCAGATGAGTACGTATCTTTTTTTTTTTGGGGGGGGGGGGTGTAAGTCGGCAACAGAAAATGGAAACTGTTTTTGTGTTGTGTTCATTTCCTAAGTCATTGTTTTCTTTTATATCTTTCCTTTGCTTTTTTTCTGTTTTTTTCCTCCCTGGTTCTGTATGATATTTGCCTATTATGATTTTTTTTCTTGTTTTGTTGTTGTTGTTGTTTTTTGTCTTAAGCGATACCTGAAAATAAAACCCACACATGGAAACAATGTAGATTGAACAGATTTCCTTTCTCACCCCCAGGTGTTCATTTCCGTTCATTACCCCCCCCCCCCCCCCCCCCCCTTTTTTTTTCTTCTTTTTTTTTTTTTTTTTTTTTTTGTCGTTATCACGAAAGCAGTATGAAGGACAATCAACTGAATAAGAGATTAGATGACTTCATGACGAACAGTATTCTAGTGATGACGTTTCATGGTTAAGTAAAAACAACAGTATCAGTAGCTCAAGGAGGCGTCACTGCGTTCGGACAAATCCATATACGCTACACCACATCTGCTAAGCAGATGCCTGACCAGCAGCGTAACCCAACGCGCTTAGTCAGGCCTTGAGAAAAAAATAAATAAATAAATAAGAATAAATAAAATAATAAAACAAAATAAAATAAAATAAAAAACCTAACAAAACAAAGAAACAAAAATAAGAGAATAAATCAATAAATAAATAAAATTAAATCAAATGAGTAGATAGATAAACTATAAAAAAAAAAAAAAATAGGTAAATAAATAAATAAAGAAATGATGATCATGATGAACAACGACAAAAACAGCAACAACAAAAACAACAACACAAACAACACCAACAACACCAGCAACAATAAGGGTGCATTGAGGGTCTGCGTTCTGACAACAACGAAACAATAACAAAAAAAAAACAGAGATTCGAAATTACGAAATTGGAAACACTGACAAAATAAATGCAAAATAAAGAAAGAACAAAAAAAAAGACACAAAAACAATCAGCAGAAGAAAAAAAAAACACATGTTTCTGATGAAATGACACCCTCTTCACTGGAATTTCTTTGTCCGTTTCGCCCATAGTCAAACAAAGAAATGATTATCCGTAATTATGTGTTCATTTCTCACTGGTTTAAGAATTGCTTCATTGTCGATAAGTTTAGTAAAAAAAAATCAATATTGACACGAAGAAACGAAGACATCATTCCAGAAACCGTTAACTAAAAAGTTCAAATATGAAAACTATATACATACATTTTCTTTTCTTTTTTTTTTAAAGAGAAATGATACGCAGAGAAAATCATAAACACAGCAACGAATAAAATGAAAAACCTGTCACACTCACCACTTCATCACCAACACCAAAGAAAAACACAAAAAACAAACCAAAAAAAAAAAAAAAAACCAACAGAAAAACATCGACGAACAAAAATAAAACCAAACCCATTAAAAAAAAAAAAAAAAAAGAACACTGTAGCACAGGCGCGCATACACACACACACACACACACACACACACACACACACACACACACAAAAGAGCTGCCCCCCACCTTCTCACCACATAATGCATCACCACAAACCCACATCACACCACGTCACATCACCACCAGACAACTCCGTGGCAACGAAGTGAGCACTGCCGTACGTCCGTTGAAGGGCTGTGGTACAGTATGGCTTT
>NC_134901.1:42346755-42369255 GCF_041734735.1 Babylonia areolata | reverse complement strand
TGTATATCTGTCTGTCTCTCTGTCTGTCTGTCCAACTGTCTGCCTGTCTGTCCAACTGCCTGCCTGTATATCTGTCTGTCTCTCTGTCTGTCTGTCCAACTGTCTGCCTGTCTGTCCAACTGCCTGCCTGTATATCTGTCTGTCTCTCTGTCTGTCTGTCCAACTGTCTGCCTGTCTGTCCAACTGCCTGCCTGTATATCTGTCTGTCTCTCTGTCTGTCTGTCCAACTGCCTGCCTGTCTGCCTGTCTGTCCAACTGCCTGCCTGTATATCTGTCTGTCTCTCTGTCTGTCTGTCCAACTGCCTGCCTGTCTGTCCAACTGCCTGCCTGTATATCTGTCTGTCTCTCTGTCTGTCTGTCCAGCTGCCTGCCTGTCTGCCTGTCTGTCCAACTGCCTGCCTGTCTACCTGTCTGTCTCTCTGTCTGTCTGTCCAACTGCCTGCCTGTCTGTCCAACTGCCTGCCTGTCTATCTGTCTGTCTCTCTGTCTGTCTGTCCAACTGCCTGCCTGTCTGCCTGTCTGTCCGACTGCCTGCCTGTCTACCTGTCTGTCTCTCTGTCTGTCTGTCCAGCTGCCTGCCTGTCTGTCTGTCTGTATGTCTCTGTTTCTGTCTTTGTCTGTCTCTGTCTCCGTCTCTCTGTCTGTCTGTCTGTCTGTCTGTCTCGGTGTCTCTGTGCCTCCCTATATATTTTGTGTATTTCCCCCCTGTTTTCATCCACATTATTGATGTTTGTTTCCGTTTAAATGCTTCACGTTGGTAGGTCTGTTTATTGCTATTTAAACGTGTCTTTAGTCGACAAAATTAATGAGTTCAATAGTTCAAGGTCTCATCGCCATTTTGCGGCCGCCGGGCCAGTGATGTCATTGATACGGTGTGAGGGGCGTGGCACGGGAAGGCGGGGGCCTAATTCTCTCCTGTCGCTGTTTTTCAATGACCTTCCCCAACCGGTCAGGTGGGCGGTATCAAGTTCTGAAGATGGCGGAGTGAGAAACATGGGAGTAAAGCGCCTTTCCCGACAGTTTCAGCTTCAGTTACAGTTTCAGTTTTCAGTAGCTCAAAGGAGGCGCCACTGCGTTCGGGCAAATCCATATACGCTGCTACACCACATCTGCCCAAGCAGATGCCTGACCAGCAGCGTAACCCAACGCGCTTTGTCAGGCCTTGAGAGAGAAAAAAAAAGAAAAGAAAAAAGACTAATACATAAAAAAAAGAACTACTACTACTAATAATAATATGTATAAGGCGCAAAAACTTGATGATGTCAACTATAAGCGTACAAAATAAAATAAATAAATAAATAAATAAACATATAAATATATAAATAAATAAATAAATAATAATAATAATATAAATAAATAAATTATTAAAATAAATAAATAAATAATGATAATAATAATGAAAATATTATTTCCCGACAACACACGGCAATGAACACTTACACACTTGTTCATTTATTTATTTATTTATTTATTTATGTTTCTATTTCATTTTTCCCTCGCATTGAAGGCTCTGTTCTTTCAAAAGTTTACAGCATGTTTCTTTGAATTATGAAGACGATCAAAGACTTCAGCGTTATGAATACATCTTTCCTTCCATACAGAAATACAAGCTTTAGAACACCTTTTTTCTACATGTATACATACAACAGTGGAAACATAGTACTGGACTTTTTTTCTTTTTTTTCACTGCAGTTACTCTCACTCTCTCACACAAATTCCTCTCAAACATCCTGTAAGTGTGTTTATGAGCTTACCCCTCCCTCCACCTCCACCTCCCAACCCACACCCACCCCCCACGCCCCCCCTCCAATCAACCTCCCCTCTCCCCCATTCCAGCGTTTGATTTAACGATCCGAAACCGTCATCTGTTTTGGTTTTTTTGTTGTTGTTGGGTGGTTTTTCAGTGAAGAGACGAGGGTTGGAGAGTGGGGGCGGTAAGCGAGCAATTATCGGGGGGGAGGGGGAGGTCGGAGGGGGGGGGGGGGGTCGGGGGTCTTGGGGGGAGGGGGGGGGGGTCGGTATTTTTTGTTGGTTTGTTTTCTATAAGAAGGTGTGTGTGGTGTGAAGGAAGGAGAAAGGTGAATGTTTCTGCCAGGAGAGACAGAAAGATACTCCGCACGCTGCCAAACAATGTTCCAGACACTTTGCCGGCATCCTGTTGTGTCAGCTGGGGGGAGGTGGAGACATGTTTCTTGTTGGTGACCGAATTTTTTTCTTACAGCATGTACTGGGGTTTGGCTGTCCATTGATTGATTGATTGGTTGATTGATTGATCGATTGATTTATCTATTTGTTTATTTATTTATTCATTCATTTATCTGTCTATTTGTTTGTATGTTTGCTTATTTCATTAGTGTGTGCGCGCGCAAGTGCGTGTGTAGCGCGTGTGTGTGCATAAGAGATCGAGAGAGAGACAGAGAGGGAGAGACAGAGGCAGAGAGAGAGAGAGAGAGAAATAGACCGTTGCTGAATTTCCACAGCTGTGCTTGACAATAATATTGTATTATCATTTGCGGCTGATATGGGAAGAGATCAACCCCTCCACGAACCATTTGAATACCGTGTATTCCTGTCTCTTAGCACACACAGAGAGAGAATGAATGAATGAATGAATCTTTATTTTCCAACGGTGAAGATATTAGCACTTTGGCCGACTTACACATCTGCCGTTGTTTTAAGAGACACACAAACATGTACGCATATAAATGTAGTTATACTTAATACTTAACTCTCTCCATACGAACGGCGAAAGAGACGACGTTAACAGCGTTTCACCCCAATTACCACTATCAAAATATTGAAAGTGGAAGGCTCTTATACCGAAGAGGTGAATGTTGACAAAGAATACCACAATTCTGACGAAGGAAGCTAAAGGTTGGGTCATTCAGACACCCACTGGACATCCGAGGGGTCTGTGTAGAGGAGAAGAGAGGACTGGCCGTACTGAGTGAGTTAATACATGTATAATGTACGAGTATAACACAGCGTCAAACTGAGAGACACAACATCGCTCACATCTGTACGGAACGGAAGCGAGTAACACACACACGCACACACACACACACACACTAACACACACCAAGGGAAAAACAACAACAAAACCCTAGCATGAATGCTACACATGAATGATTCAAGTGAACTTAACACAGAAAAGAGAGAGAGAGAGAGAGAGAGAGAGAGAAGAAAAAGTGGGTGACTGGGAAATAAGGTACATCTTCCAGTTCCTTGGGGCATGCGGCAATGGGATGGGACATATTTGTGGCGGACTGTGAGTGAGTAATCAGCAAAAGCTTTTTGTCTCGCAATATAAAGATACGTAACTGTCGGGAATGCTCTGTGTGTGTGTGCGTGTGTGGGGGGGGGGGGGGGGGGGGGAGGGAGGATGGGGGGATAGGGGTGTTCATGTACGCGTGTGTGTTTGTGAGTGTGTGCATGCGTTCGTGCGTGTGTTTTTCCATGTGTGTGTGTTTGTGTGTGTGTGTGTGTGCGTGCATGCATGCATCCGTGTATGTGTATGCGTGTGTGTCGGAGGTGCTTGCAAAAGCCACCCTTCCCAGCATCTTCACCATCCTGATGCAGTCCCAGCTTCGCTGGGCTGGACACGTGGCGCGCATGCCAGACCATCGGCTGCCCAAAAGGCTCTTCTATGGCGAGCTGCAACAAGGGAAGAGATCACACGGAGGTCAGAAGAAGCGCTTCAGAGATACTCTGAAAGTCTCTCTGAAAGCGTTTGATATCAACCCTGACTCCTGGGAGGAATCTGCAGCGGACCGTGACAAATGGCGCACTGCTGTGCACAAAGGTGCCAAGTTGTGCGAGGCCAACAGGACTGCTGCAGCTGTTCAGAAGAGGCAGGCCAGAAAGTCACGGGCAAACAAGCTCCCTGACAATGATATGCCTGTTCTTGTCTGCCCCAACTGTCAGCGAACATTTCGTGCGCAGATTGGACTATTCAGCCATCTGCGCACTCACAGATAGATTCATGAGCATCCCCCCCCCCCCACCACCCTCCCCCCATCCCCCAGCTGGATGACAACGATGGTCATCATCGATCTCGATGGACACACACCACCATGCGTGTGTGTGCCAGTGTGTATGTGTGTATCAGTGTGTGTATCAGTGTGTGTGTGTGTGTGTACGCGTGCACGCGCGCTTTTGTGTGTGTGTGTGAGAGAGAGAGAGAGAGAGAGAGAGCATCTGTCACATGGCACTCTGAGGCAAACAGTCGGGAAACTTTTTATTGAAAAAAAAACAAACTGGGTCACTATGAACAACATTGTGTTCATACTACAGGCTGGATGGAAGTGAGGCTCACAATGAACAAACTATGAACAACTTTGTGTTTTATACTACAGGGTGGACAGAAGGGGGGGGGGCGTTACTATGAACATTGTGTTTCATACAACAGGGTGGACAGAAGGGGTGGTTACTATGAACATTGTGTTTCATACTACAGGGTGGACAGAATGGGGTTAATATGAACATTGTGTTTCATACTACAGGGTGGACAGGAGGGGGTGGGGGGTACTATGAACATTGTGTTTCATACTACAGGGTGGACAGAAGGGGGGTTACTATGAACAACTTTGTGTTTCATACTACAGGGTGGACAGAATGGGGTTAATATGAACATTGTGTTTCATACTACAGGGTGGACAGAAGGGGGGTTACTATGAACAACTTTGTGTTTCATACTACAGGGTGGACAGAGGGGTGGGTTATTATGAACAACTTTGTGTTTCGTACTACAGGGTGGACAGAAGGGGGGGTTACTATGAACAACATTGTGTTTCATACTACATGCTGGACACAAGGGGGGTAAGCAGGGACAGCCTTTGTCTGCAGAACACTAAGTTGACCGGGAGGACACTGTCTGCAGAACACTAAGTTGACCGGTAGGACGCTGTCTGCAGAACACTAAGTTGACCGGGAGGACACTGTCTGCAGAACACTAAGTTGACCGGTAGGACGCTGTCTGCAGAACACTAAGTTGACCGGTAGGACGCTGTCTGCAGAACACTAAGTTGACCGGTAGGACGCTGTCTGCAGAACACTAAGTTGACCGGTAGGACGCTGTCTGCAGAACAACTAAGTTGACCGGTAGGACGCTGTCTGCAGAACACTAAGTTGACCGGGAGGACGCTGTCTGCAGAACACTAAGTTGACCGGAAGGACGCTGTCTGCAGAACACTAAGTTGACCGGGAGGACACTGTCTGCAGAACAACTAAGTTGACCGGGAGGACACTGTCTGCAGAACACTAAGTTGACCGGTAGGACGCTGTCTGCAGAACAACTAAGTTGACCGGTAGGACGCTGTCTGCAGAACACTAAGTTGACCGGGAGGACACTGTCTGCAGAACACTAAGTTGACCGGGAGGACACTGTCTGCAGAACACAAAGTTGACCGGTAGGACGCTGTCTGCAGAACACTAAGTTGACCGGTAGGACGCTGTCTGGAGAACACTAAGTTGACCGGGAGGACGCTGTCTGGAGAACACTAAGTTGACCGGTAGGACGCTGTCTGCAGAACACTAAGTTGACCGGTAGGACGCTGTCTGGAGAACACTAAGTTGACCGGTAGGACGCTGTCTGCAGAACACTAAGTTGACCGGTAGGACGCTGTCTGCAGAACACAAAGTTGACCGGGAGGACGCTGTCTGCAGAACACTAAGTTGACCGGTAGGACGCTGTCTGCAGAACACTAAGTTGACCGGTAGGACGCTGTCTGGAGAACACTAAGTTGACCGGTAGGACGCTGTCTGCAGAACACAAAGTTGACCGGGAGGACGCTGTCTGCAGAACAACTAAGTTGACCGGTAGGACGCTGTCTGCAGAACAACTAAGTTGACCGGTAGGACGCTGTCTGCAGAACAACTAAGTTGACCGGGAGGACATTGTCTGCAGAACACTAAGTTGACCGGGAGGACACTGTCTGCAGAACAACTAAGTTGACCGGGAGGACACTGTCTGCAGAACAGCTAAGTTGACCGGGAGGACGCTGTCTGCAGAACACTAAGTTGACCGGGAGGACGCTGTCTGCAGAACACTAAGTTGACCAGGAGGACACTGTCTGCAGAACACTAAGTTGACCGGGAGGACGCTGTCTGCAGAACACTAAGTTGACCAGGAGGACACTGTCTGCAGAACAGCTAAGTTGACCGAGAGGACACTGTCTGCAGAACACTAAGTTGACCGGTAGGACACTGTCTGCAGAACAACTAAGTTGACCGGGAGGACGCTGTCTGCAGAACAACTAAGTTGACCGGGAGGACGCTGTCTGCAGAACAACTAAGTTGACCGGGAGAACACTGTCTGCAGAACAACTAAGTTGACCGGAAGTACGCTGTCTGCAGAACAACTAAGTTGACCGGGAGGACACTGTCTGCAGAACAACTAAGTTGACCGGGAGGACGCTGTCAGAATCGGTCAGGAGTTGCACTTCTGATGCAGTATTCACCGGTAATCAGGGTCTTTGGCCTCATTTTTTGGCATGATGCTGTGTTCTTGGGAAAGACATTTTTTTTCCGATTTAATCCCACTCCACTCAGGGAGAATAGGTAACTCAAAATACGCAGAAAGGAGAAGACTGCAAACAGAAAATAACTTCTCCCTCCCAGTGCGCAAAAGCACCACACGATGGCCTTTTTAGTTCTTTTTTTTCTTTGTTTGGGGGGGGGGGGGGTGCGTGGGGGAGAGGCTTCAGTGGCTGGGTTACAAGGAATGACTTCAGTCTGTCAGTAAAGAAAAGAACGCAGTGATATGACTCTTTCTTTCTTTCGTTCTTTCTTTCTTTCTTTTTCAAGGTGAAAAAAGGATAACGAGGAAAGCTTGTGTCTGCCAGCAGACAATTGGCATGTCAAGGGCTGGTACTTTTTGTGTGTGTGTGTGTGTCTTTAACTGGGTAACTAGAAACCGAATAGGACTATTTGGGGTTGTTGTTGTTGTTGTTGTTGTTGTTGCAAGAAAGTGGGTGGGTAACAAGGAATATCTTCTCTCACAATGCACAAAGCACATGTGGTTTATTTGTTGTTGTTGTTGTTGTTGTCGTGTGTGTGTTTGTTTGGGGTTCCTGACGCAGTGAGACTTCTTTCGCCCAGTACACAAAACCATGCAACAGTGTGTAAAATTTTGAACGTTTCTTCTTCTTCTTGTTGCCGATTGTGTGTGTGTGTGTGTGTGTGTGTGTGTGTGTGTGTGTGTGTGCATTTGCAGACGAAAGTCATACACATGAGCAGATACATACACTATATAGAGAGGAAAAGAGAAAGAGAGAGAGTGGGAGAAAGAGTAAGGATTTACTACTAGTACTAGTAGTACTGCTATTACTGCTACGACTATACATATGATGTTCGTCTTTCGGATTGAAGATGACCATGGCCTCAAATATCAGATAGAAGATCGGTGGCTGTGGGTCCGGAGGTGACTGATGAGGCCAATCCGGGCCTTGAAGGCTCGCCCACATGTGGGACACAAGTGAGTGGGTGCTGTTGTGGCAGTGGATGCTGCTCGGGCCTTGCGCACAGCACGCTATCGTTGTGCCTCGGTGACGCGCCTGGCTTCAGCTGCACGGCTTCCTGTAGTGATCTTGCTGCGCCAAGCTGGACGGTCCAGAGCGAGCGTCTCCCAAGTGCTGATGTCGAAGCGCAGGTCTTTGAAGGACGCTTTGAGGCAGGCTATGTAGCGTTTCTTCTGCCCTCCAACTGAACGCTTGCCTTGACACAGTTCTCCGTACAGTAACTGCTTGAGCAGTCGACTGTCTGGCATTCTGGTCACGTGTTCTATCCACCTGTTCTGCAAGAGGGTGTATACGCTGCAGAGGCCAGCTCGTTCCAGGACTTCCGCAACCCGATATGGAGAAGTCTGCGGATCTCTCTCTCTCTCTCTCTCTCTCTCTCTCTCTCTCTATATATATATATATATATATATATATATAAGAGAGAGAGGAGAGAGAGAGAGAGGGGGGAGTGTGGGGGAAGAGGGAGAGAGAGTGTGTATGTGGATGATGTGTGCAGTGGGTACCCGGTATGTGGATGATGTGTGCAGTGGGTACCCGGTATGTGGATGAGTGGGTACCCGGTATGTAGAAGATGTGTGCAGTGGGTACCCGGTATGATGATGTGTGCAGTGAGTACCCGGTATGTGGATGATGTCTGCAGTGGGTACCCGGTATGTGGATGATGTGTGCAGTGGGTACCCGGTATGTGGATGATGTCTGCAGTGGGTACCCGGTATGAGGATGATGTCTGCAGTGGGTACCCGGTATGAGGATGATGTCTGCAGTGGGTACCCGGTATGTGGATGTCTGCAGTGGGTACCCGGTATGAGGATGATGTCTGCAGTGGGTACCCGGTATGAGGATGATGTCTGCAGTGGGTACCCGGTATGTGGATGATGTCTGCAGTGGGTACCCGGTATGTGGATGATGTCTGCAGTGGGTACCCGGTATGAGGATGATGTCTGCAGTGGGTACCCGGTATGAGGATGATGTCTGCAGTGGGTACCCGGTATGAGGATGATGTCTGCAGTGGGTACCCGGTATGAGGATGATGTCTGCAGTGGGTACCCGGTATGTGGATGATGTCTGCAGTGGGTACCCGGTATGAGGATGATGTCTGCAGTGGGTACCCGGTATGTGGATGATGTCTGCAGTGGGTACCCGGTATGTGGATGATGTCTGCAGTGGGTACCCGGTATGAGGATGATGTCTGCAATGGGTACCCGGTATGAGGATGATGTCTGCAGTGGGTACCCCGTATGTGGATGATGTCTGCAGTGGGTACCCGGTATGAGGATGATGTCTGCAGTGGGTACCCGGTATGAGGATGATGTCTGCAGTGGGTACCCGGTATGAGGATGATGTCTGCAGTGGGTACCCGGTATGAGGATGATGTCTGCAGTGGGTACCCGGTATGAGGATGATGTCTGCAGGATATCTCGGGGCAAGTAAAAGGAGTCGAAAAGCAGAGTGATGCGAGTTTGTAGCTGTATTGTAGCCAGTGTGACGTGTTTGTGGCTATTTCTTTGACACACTTTTTGAGAGACAGACAGACAGACAGACAGATAACGATAGAAACAAGGATAAAGAATTCATCAACGAGGGGAGTGGAATAACCATGCATGCTTCTTTACGTCCAGCCCTCAGGGCATACAGGAAAAGAAATAACTCAAAAAGAATTAATAATGATGAGAGAGAGAGAGAGAGAGCCCACTTACCAGACAACGAAAAGCTTCCTCATATCCATTTTCCTAAGTGCCGGGAGCGAAGCCAAAAACACTTCGCTGCCAAACACATCTGAAGACCTTCACCCGAACCACAATGTCTGTCTCCTCCCTAGAAGTAGACCTTTTTTTTTTCCTTTTTTTTTTTTTTTTTCTTTTTTCTTTTTTAGCAAGGGAACGACAGTCTTAGTGGGCTACTAGCTCAAGGGAACGACAGTCTACTGGGCTACTAGCTCAAGGGAACGACAGTCTACTGGGCTACTACTAGGCTACTAGTTCAAGGGAACGACAGTCTACTGGGCTGCTAGCTCAAGGGGACGACAGTCTACTGGGCTACTAGCTCAAGGGAACGACAGTCTACTGGGCTGCTAGCTCAAGGGAACGACAGTCTTCTGGGCTACTAGCTCAAGGGAACGACAGTCTTACTGGGCTACTAGCTCAAGGGAACGACAGTCTTACTGGCTACTAGCTCAAGAGAACGACAGTCTACTGGGCTGCTAGCTCAAGGGAACGACAGTCTTACTGGGCTACTAGCTCAAGGGGACGACAGTCTACTGGGCTACTAGCTCAAGGGAACGACAGTCTACTGGGCTACTAGCTCAAGGGAACGACAGTCTTACTGGGCTACTAGCTCAAGGGAACGACAGTCTTACTGGGCTACTAGCTCAAGGGAACGACAGTCTACTGGGCTACTAGCTCAAGGGAACGACAGTCTACTGGGCTACTAGCTCAAGGGAACGACAGTCTACTGGGCTACTAGCTCAAGGGGACGACAGTCTACTGGGCTACCAGCTCAAGGGAACGACAGTCTACTGGACAGCCATGATACAGACATCATTTTGGTAACCCTTACACCTGTCAGCCACGATACAGACATTATTCAGGTAACCCTTAGACCTGTCAGCCACGATACAGACATCATTCAGGTAACCCTTACACCTGTCAGCCACAATTCAGACATCATTCAGGGAACCATGATGCTAGACCTAATGACCTTGGTGTTGGGTTCCGGCTGTCTGTGTCGAGGGGCCATGGTGCAGGACATGAATTCACTGTAAAAAAAAAAAAAAAAAAAAATCTGTGGAACCTCCAACCTTTAACTTTACAATAGTTCGCTGGCTGGCAGCTGTCTGCAGTTGTCCACTCTCTCTCTGTCTCTCCCTGTCTCTCTGTCTTCCACCCCCCACCCCCACCCCCCAGCCCCTTCCGCCCCCTACACCTCTCTCACCATGGTCTTCCCCCCACATGGAATCCCATCCTCATTTCTTTCCTCTGTGCAACCATTCTTCTTTACTATTTCTTCTCCTTTATTCTCGCTCTTCTTTCTATCCTTTCTTCATGTTTTCCTTCTTTCTATCCTTTCCTCCTCCCTTCCTGTTGTCTTTTCTTCTTTTCTTCCCTCCTCCAGCTTTCCTTTCTTCCTTTCTCACAAATGAACGCTCTGTCTGCACCTTGATTCCCTGCTATCCGCCCCCCCTCCCCCACCTAAACACACACACACACATACACGCACGCACGCAAGCAAGCAAGCAAGCAAAACACACACGCGCGCGCACACACACACACACACACACACACACACACACACACACACACACACACACACACCTCATCCTCCTCCTCTACCTCCTCCTCCCACTTCATCCTCCTCCTCTACCTCCTCCTCCCCCCTTCCTTCCTCCTTCCCCCTCCCTTCCTCCTCCTCCCCCCTCCCTTCCTCCTTCCCCCTCCCTTCCTCCTCCTCCCCCCTCCCTTCATCCTCCTCCCCCTCCCTTCTTCTCCCCCCCCTTCATTCTCCTCCTCCCTTCCTCCCTCCCCTCCCTTCATCCCCCTCCTTCCCCCTCCCTTCATCCTCCTCCCCCCTCCATTCATCCCCTTCCTACCCCATTCCTTATTCCTCCTTCTCCCCCTTCATCCTCCTCCTCCTCTACCTCCTCCTTCCCCCCCCCCCCTTCCTCCTCCCCCCTTCCCTTCATCCTCCTCCCCCCTCCCCCGTCTCTTCATCCCCCTCTACCTCCTCCTCCTCATCATCCCCCCCCTTCTCCTCCCCTGCCCCTCCTCCTGCCTGCTCCTCTTTCTTCTTCTTCTTGATATCTTCACCCTGATATCTTCACCCTCCCCCGACATCCCACTACCCCCTTATCCCCCCCCACCCCACCCTCCACACACACACTCCATCTGCCCGCCCCCCCCCCCCCACCCCCACCCCCTCACACACCCCCACACCCCCACACCCCCACACCTCCAAGCCCTCTCTGAAGGTATCGAGGATTTTAAAAGAAGAAACAAAACTTGATAGGCTTACCACTTTTTTTTTCCCCCCACTTCTCTTGATCATGTTATTTTGTGGTTTCTTTCTTTCTTTGTTGTTGTTGTTGTTGTTGTTGTTGTTGTTGTTGTTGTTGTTGTTGTTGTTGTTGTTGTTGTTCTTCTTCTTCTTCTTCTTCTTCTTCTTCTTCTTCTTCTTCTTCTTCTTCTTCTTCTTCTTCTTCTTCTTCTTCCTCTTCTTCTTCTTCTTCTTCCTCTTCTTCTTCTTCATAACTCTTCTTCTGATTTTTTTGTTCTTCCCAATTTCTTGTGATACATAAGATCAATGAAAGAAGAAAATACAAGAGAGGCAAGGCCTTCAAGACTCACTTGTGATACACTTTTTTTTTTAATCTAATCGTTAAAATGTGTTCTGTATTTGTTATTATAAAGCTTCGGGTTAAAAAAAATAATTAAAAAAATTAAAAAGTCCTAAGCAGATTCGAACCCCGCGTGTTCGGGTGAGAAAAAACTGTCTTACCCATTACATTATCGTGGTTCCTTAACTGACGTTTTAAAATTTAATATTTGAACATGCTTTTTTAAAGGGCGATAATCAATTGCGGTATTCGCAGTGAGAATGCTGTTTAAATCATATTATTCTCTTGTATCTTGGGCAATCAAAAAATATTTAAGGGCAATAAAAAATTTCTTTTTAAATCCGCGGTAAAGGAGACGTGGCTATCGCCGCAGTCACACTGCAACATTTAGCAGTTTTCACTAGATCTAGATAGATGAACAAGTTTAGTTACACCCGCCGGGAATGTAGTACGACACGGTCGATTCAATTTCTCTTTTATGTTCATTCTAGTTTTATAGTTTTAAAGTTGATATGAAAATGTAGTATTTTGTTAAACTAATAACATGTAGAGCCAAGTACAAGTACTTCTACACGTCGTAAGAAGTGAAAAGGACTTCATTTTGAGAAAAGTCAAGACGAAATTTTTTCGTTTCATCGTGATCAATTCAAGTTTATTAACTCACATGGTTTACAATTTTTAACTGTGAATTCCGACTGATTCTGTGGATATTTTCATGGCAGTTTGGGGCATAATCCAGTAAGTGATGAGGCGTTCACAATTCTTTCTCTGAATAAATATTTAACGGTCTCCTTCTCCAACTTTCCATCACATGTTATCGTGTATTGTCCAGTCCAGGACTGAACGTGCAGGTTAACAACTTGAAACAAAATGGCGTCGTTCGCGTTCGCGAAGAATATGAGCACGCGCTTTGAATGTGTATAAATATGTGTATGCAACTGATTTTTGCCCATGACCTTCAGGACTCAGCCAATAGATCTGTAAAGTCCACTCGTCGTATTGATTTTAGTATTTTCCGAAAAAGACCACTTGGGCGAATGAACATAGTGAAAGCCCTGTACACTGAGAGTAAAACACACAAACTTTTTATGTAATGAGTATAATTTCAAAATGTAATGTTTAAGATGAGAAAGATCAGTTAAAAGCAAATTAAGTACCCTAGCATTAATTACAGATTAATTTCCCTTTTTACTATCTGCACCAAAACGTTTGCAAAATAAATAAAACTCCCGTGCTTAGCAAAAGAAGTTCCTGTTTCAACAAAAAAAAAGATAATAATGACTGCTCTTGTTGTGTCAGAATATCAGATCAAAGTGCCAAGTTTAGAGAATACAAAAAATATAAATATAACAGTAAATGCAGTTTGCATATAATTTGGCTTCTTTTTTTTCTTTTTCTTTTTTGTGCCCATCCCAGAGGTGCAATATTGTTTTAAACAAGATGACTGGAAAGAACAGAATTTTTCCTATTTTTATGCCTAATTTGGTGTCAACTGACAAAGTATTTGCAGAGAAAATGTCAATGTTGAAGTTTACCACGGGCACACAGACACACACACACACAGACACACACACACAGACACACACACACACACACACACACACACACACACACACACACACACACACACACGCGCGCGTACACGTGAGTCAAAAAAGAAAAGAAGGACTGGAGGTGAAGAGTCAGCGCAAACGCTAATGTAATACTTTATGGAAATCGTTTCAGTTTTCTTCCATTTGGAGTTTGATTGCTTGGTTTTATTTCATACATTTGTTTCGTTCAATTTTGCATTAACATGCGCAGCGTTGCATAAGAGTCTCCATTTAAAGTCAACCTGTCAGTCAGCCAGTCAGTTAACCAGTCAGCCAAATCAAATCAAATCAAATCAAAAACACTTTATTAATCCACATGGAAATTAAGTTGTGCAATCACAGGCTCCGTTGTAAACACTGGCATAAAATCATCATGCGCAACATAAGAAGAGATTAAAACTAGTCCCAATAGCTGACGATATACTAACCCCCACACACACATACTCATGTTAAGACAATAGGGTATTGCACAACAATATTTACAAATGGAAACATCCAACAAAAAAAGGTATAGATTACTAAAAATGACATGCGCGCACGCACGCACGCACGCACGCACGCACACACACACACACACACACACACACACACACACACACACACACACACACACACACACACACACACACACACGTTAAGACCATAAGGTATTGTACAACAATACATTAATAAAAACATCAAGGGAATAAATCGTATATATAAGTAAAATGCACACACCCACACACACTCTCTCTCTCTCTCTCTCTCTCTCTCTCTCTCACACACACACACACACACACACACACACACACACACACACACACATACAACGTATGCATGCACATAACATATGTCACGCCAATAAAATTAGTACATTAACATTAAGATACATGAAATCCAAGTAAAAAATAAGAAAATATTTAAAAATCACTTCCGATCACACACACACACACACACACACACACACACACACACACACACACACACACACATAAATGCTTGCCCGTGCTCACCCGCTCAGTCCCACATGCACGCATAATGTCTGCTCCCATGCACTCGTCTGCTGGTGAAGTTCAGGTGTTGCTGTGGCGAGGGGGCTTGGGGGGTGGGAGGGTTCACTCATGAGTTAGTGTATTGGATGTTTTGATTGTGTGCGCGAATGGCTGTAGGAATAAATGAATTAACGTATCGAGATGTTCTTGCGCGTGGAGCTCTGAACCTACCACTTATGTCTGACCTTCTGCTATTAATGTCATCATGTTGAGGGTGTCTTTCGTCGGTCAAAATTGTTACTAGTCTGTCAGTCAGTTTTCTATTGTGCATGTCGCTAAAGGTGTCTTGTCTTATACCCACCACTCCACCCGCTTTCCTAATGACTTTTTCCAACCTGTCTTTGTCATGTTTGGTCAGGTCCCCCCCCCCACCCCCACCCCCAGCACACGGCTCCATATGTTAAAACACTGCAGACAACAGATGTGTAAAACATTTGGAGCATCTGCTTGCATACATTAAAAGATTTCATTTTTTCTAAAACAGTACATGCGACTGTTGCTCTTTCTAATGAGTGCAGATGAGTTTTCATTCCAAGACAGCTTATTGTCGATTATCACACCATGATATTTGTATGAGTCTACTTGTTCGACCACTTCATTTTTTGGTGATGATTTTACTTAAACTTGATTTCTTTTTTTTTTCTGAAGTCGATTACAAGCTCTTTCGTTTTGCCAACATTCAGCTCAAGGAAATTTCTTCACACCTGTCAGTTTCTCTTCGGTAGTCAGTGTCATCGTCATCAGTAATAAGTCCTGTCAGTGCGGAGTCATCTGCAAATTTAACGAGTGGACACGAATTGGTCAGACTTCGGCATTCAGCCGTATACAAGGTAAAAAAAAAATATAAAAAAAAAAGGCGAGAGCACTGTGCCACTTCCAATTCAACCCAACAGCCGTGTTGTGCCGTGTTGTGTCATGTTGTCCCCTAAGGTCCACATCCAACAGCTGTGTTGTGCCGTGTTGTGTCATGTTGTCCCCTAAGGTCCACATCCAACAGCTGTGTTGTGTCATGTTGTGTCATGTTGTCCCCTAAGGTCCACATCCAACAGCTGTGTTGTGCCGTGTTGTGTCATGTTGTCCCCTAAGGTCCACATCCAACAGCTGTGTTGTGCCGTGTTGTGTCATGTTGTCCCCTAAGGTCCACATCCAACAGCTGTGTTGTGTCATGTTGTGTCATGTTGTCCCCTAAGGTCCACATCCAACAGCTGTGTTGTGCCGTGTTGTGTCATGTTGTCCCCTAAGGTCCACATCCAACAGCTGTGTTGTGCCGTGTTGTGTCATGTTGTCCCCTAAGGTCCACATCCAACAGCTGTGTTGTGTCATGTTGTGTCATGTTGTCCCCTAAGGTCCACATCCAACAGCTGTGTTGTGTCATGTTGTCCTCTAAGGTCCACATCCAACAGCCGTGTTGTGTCATGTTGTCCTCTAAGGTCCACATCCAACAGCCGTGTTGTGTCATGTTGTCCTCTAAGGTCCACATCCAACAGCCGTGTTGTGTCATGTTGTCCCCTAAGGTCCACATCCAACAGCTGTGTTGTGTCATGTTGTCCTCTAAGGTCCACATCCAACAGCCGTGTTGTGTCATGTTGTCCCCTAAGGTCCACATCCAACAGCTGTGTTGTGTCATGTTGTCCTCTAAGGTCCACATCCAACAGCTGTGTTGTGTCATGTGTCCCCTAAGGTCCACATCCAACAGCTGTGTTGTGCCGTGTTGTGTCATGTTGTGTCATGTTGTCCCCTAAGGTCCACATCCAATGTCAGCCAACAGCTGTGTTGTGTCATGTCGTCCCAATGTCAGCCAACAGCCGTGTTGTCATGTTGTCCTCTAAGGTCCACATCCAATGTCAGCCAACAGCCGTGTTGTGTCATGTCGTCCCAATGTCAGCCAACAGCCGTGTTGTGTCATGTTGTCCCCTAAGGTCCACATCCAATGTCAGCCAACAGCTGTGTTGTGTCATGTCGTCCCAATGTCAGCCAACAGCCGTGTTGTGTCATGTTGTCCTCTAAGGTCCACATCCAATGTCAGCCAACAGCCGTGTTGTCATGTTGTCCCCTAAGGTCCACATCCAATGTCAGCCAACAGCCGTGTTGTGTCATGTTGTCCCCTAAGGTCCACATCCAATGTCAGCCAACAGCCGTGTTGTGTCATGTTGTCCCCTAAGGTCCACATCCAATGTCAGCCAACAGCCGTGTTGTGTCATGTTGTCCTCTAAGGTCCACATCCAACAGCCGTGTTGTGTCATGTTGTCCTCTAAGGTCCACATCCAATTTCAGCCAACAGGCGTGTTGTGTCATGTTGTCCTTTTTTGCCTCAAGTCCCAAACGCATTTTTTTGTTTTACTGAAAAGCAATCAACATTTTCAGCTACATCCAAGGATTTCATTCACATCATGGGACTGTGCGTGGTGGATCATTTGGAGGAGGGGGAGGGGAGGGGGTGCATGTGTGGTAGGAGTGGCCATGGCAGAGTCGGTAGGCTTTGGACTTTTGATCCAGTGTTCATCAGTGATCAGTGTTCAAGGCTCCGTTTCTGTTTACTCTGTTTACGCATACCCAGATTCAAACTCTCTACTGCTGGCCGCCGTTCTTTTGTCTGTCTCCGGACCTTGCAGTTGGAATGAACTTCCTCTTTCGCTTCGTCGTCTCCACACTCAGCTCTTTCATGTCTGGCCTTATTATAACCCACCTCTTCCCAAAATAGCCTCCCTTCCCTGCCTCTTCCTTGTCTTCTTGTTTCTCCAGTTGTTTTAGAGTTATGCATGTGTGTGAATGACTGGTGCGAAATCCCTTTGATTTGTCTATGCACAAGATTCAGCGCTTATTTAAATACCATGGATTTTTTTTGTGGCTGTCAGGAATTCCCCCAAACAGCCAGACAGTGCTGTTAATGTGGATGTCAGGAATTCCCCAAAACAGCCAGACAGTGCTGTTAGTGTGGCTGTCAGGAATTCCCCCAAAACAGCCAGACAGTGCTGTTAGCGTTGATTCCAGGAATTTCCCAAACTGTTTTCTTTCGTATTTTTCCTCATGTTGTTTTCACTTGATACGTTGTTCCTCTTTCTGTCCATCAATCTGTATTTTCTTTAACTCTCTCCATACGAACGGTGAAAGAGAAGACGTTAACAGCGTTTCACCCCAATTACCACCATCAAAATATTACAAGCGGAAGGCTCTTATACTGAAGAGGTGAATGTTGACAAAGAATACCACAATTCTGACGACGGAAGCTAAAGGTTGGGTCGTGGAGACACCCACTGGACATCCGAGGGGTCTGTGTAGAGAAGAGAGGACTGGCCGTACTGAGTGAGTTAACCTCAGTTCTGTTTTCTTGGCTTTTATGGGATATCTTTTGTATTCATCCCTTGTCTCTGCTCCTTCGTTTTCTTCATTCTTTCTTTCTTTACTCTTTTTTGTTTTTTCTTTTTTCTTTTTTTTTTCTTTTTTGCTGTCCCTTTTAAACTCGATTTTCTTTCTTTCTTACTTTCTTTTGTCCTTTCTTCCTTCCTTCCTTCCTTCCTTTCTTTCTAGATCTTGATTTCTATCCCTTGTTTGCCGTAATGGGTATTGCTTCTAATTCCTTTCTTCTTCATTCGTTCGTTTCTCTTTTATTTTGTTTCTGTTTGTTGTTGTTGTTGTTTTGGGGGTTTTCTTCTCAAGGCCTGACAAAGCGCGTTGGCTCACGCTGCTGGTTGGGCAGGCATCTGTTTGGGGCAGATGTGGTGTAGCGTATATGGATTTGCCCGAACGCAGTTACGCTTCCTTGAGCTACTGAAACTGAAACTGAAACTGTTGTGGCCAAGGAAGCAAACAAGGAATATGAAGCTGGTGAGTTTCCTTCTACCAGATGAACCTTCACCTCTTGACCCCTGCGTCTTGGTGAAGAAAGATTAGCATGGTATGTTTATGCAGTGCATCTGCTTATTTTTAACTCACTCAGTACGGCCAGTCCTCTCTTCTCCTCTACACAGACCCCTCGGATGTCCAGTGGGTGTCTCAATGACCCCAACCTTTAGCTTCCGTCGTCAGAACTGTGGTATTCTTTGTCAACATTCACGTCTTCAGTATAAGAGCGTTCCGCTTGCAATATTTTGATGATGGTAATTGGGGTGAAACGCTGTTAACGTCGCCTCTTTCGCCGTTCGTATGGAAAGAGTTAAAGCAATCTTAAGTTGTGTCATCGACTTTGCTGCCAAGGAAAAGCAACGCAGTCCCAAGACGGAGACGTTCACGTACAGAAGAGTGACTAACATCCTGAACAGTAAGCTGAGTGTGTCTCCAGTGCCAGCCCTTCAGTGAAGACTTCAGAGGTCAGCAGTATCCAGTCAGGACTACAGTGGTCAGCAACATCCAGTCAGGACTACAGTGGTCAGCAACATCCAGTAAGGACTACAGTCAGCAACATCCAGTCAGGACTACAGTGGTCAGCAACATCCAGTCAGGACTACAGTGGTCAGCAACATCCAGTCAGGACTACAGTGGTCAGCAGTATCCAGTCAGGACTACAGTGGTCAGCAACATCCAGTCAGGACTACAGTGGTCAGCAGTATCCAGTCAGGACTACAGTGGTCAGCAGCATCCAGTCAGGACTACAGTGGTCAGCAACATCCAGTCAGGACTACAGTGGTCGGCAACATCCAGTCAGGACTACAGTCCAGTCAGGACTACAGTGGTCGGCAACATCCAGTCAGGACTACAGTGGTCAGCAACATCCAGTCAGGACTACAGTGGTCAGTAGTATCCAGTCAGGACTACAGTGGTCAGTAGTATCCAGTCAGGACTACAGTGGTCAGCAACATCCAGTCAGGACTACAGTGGTCAGCAGTATCCAGTCAGGACTACAGTGGTCAGCAACATCCAGTCAGGACTACAGTGGTCAGCAGTATCCAGTCAGGACTACAGTGGTCAGTAGTATCCAGTCAGGACTACAGTGGTCAGCAACATCCAGTCAGGACTACAGTGGTCAGCAACATCCAGCATCCAGTCAGGACTACAGTGGTCAGCAACATCCAGTCAGGACTACAGTGGTCAGTAGTATCCAGTCAGGACTACAGTGGTCAGCAGTATCCAGTCAGGACTACAGCGGTCAGCAACATCCAGTAAGGACTACAGTCAGCAACATCCAGTAAGGACTACAGTCAGCAACATCCAGTCAGGACTACAGTGGTCAGCAACATCCAGTCAGGACTACAGTGGTCAGAAACATCCAGCCAGGACTACAGCGGTCAGCAACATCCAGTCAGGACTACAGTGGTCAGAAACATCCAGCCAGGACTACAGCGGTCAGCAACATCCAGTCAGGACTACAGCGGTCAGCAACATCCAGTCAGGACTACAGCGGTCAGCAGTATCCAGTCAGGACTACAGTGGTCAGCAACATCCAGCATCCAGTCAGGACTACAGCGGTCAGCAGTATCCAGTCAGGACTACAGTGGTCAGTAGTATCCAGTCAGGACTACAGTGGTCAGCAACATCCAGTCAGGACTACAGTGGTCAGCAACATCCAGTCAGGACTACAGTGGTCAGCAACATCCAGTCAGGACTACAGCGGTGAGCAGCAGACAAGGTTTAACTCTCTCCATGCGAACGGCGAAAGAGACGTCGTTAACAGCGTTTCACCCCAATTACCATCATCAAAATATTGCAAGAGGAAGGCTCTTATACTGAAGAGGTAAATGTTGACAAAGAATACCACGATTCTGACGACGGAAGCTAAAGGTTGGGTCATTGAGACACCCACTGGACATCCGAGGGGTCTGTGTAGAGGAGAAGAGAGGACTGGCCGTACTGAGTGAGTTAACGCGGACCGAACAGCACGTGGTGGCAGTGAAAAACGGCTGTGTCCTTTCTGCTGCACTGGATGGTCTGCACAGGACTGAAGTGTGTGTGTGTGTGTGTGTGTGTGTTCGTTAGTTCTTTAGTTTAACGTCTTTTCACTGTAAGTGATATCAGATGAGTGTAGGAGGGGGATGGGGGTGGAATACTGTGTACGCATGCGAGTAAGTGAAAGTGTGTGTGTGTGTGTGTGTGTTACATATAGAAAATGATTGATTTAAGTTTTGTTAAAAAAAAAAAAAAAGCAAAACAAAAAACAAAAAAAACCCATGACAATATAATATATTTCTTATGAAAAACTAACAATTATAACAGCGAACCAACTCTGTGTGTGTGTTTGTGTGTGTGTGTGTGTGTGTGCTATATATCCAGTAGTAGTAGTTGTGGTGGTGGTGGTGGTTGTAGTGAACCATATCCACGGTTTCGTTGTTCGAGGAACGACGGAGAATAAGGGGGAGGGGATGGAGGGAAGGGGGGGGGGGGGGCGTGTCCTGTGGAACGGTGAGGGATGACGCTGAAGACTGAATGATGGCCGCTGTTGACGAGCAGTGACAAGAGCTCAGTGCTGACCTAGGGGGGTGGGGGTGAGGCAGGGGTGGGGTGTATGGGTGGGGTGGGGGCAGAGTGGTATGGGGCGGGGATCGGGGAGGGGGGGCGGGGGCGGGAGGCATTACGACAGGGATGATCCGTACAATGGACCTTTAATGAGGAACAGAGCCCCCCCCCCCTCCCCGCACCCCACCCTCCCCACCGTGCTCATTGGGTCTGACGTCTGAAGTGATGTCTCCTTCAGTCTGTCTTGTCTGTCTGTCTGTCTGTCTGTCTGTCTGTCTGTCTGTCTGTCCCTTCACTTTCTGCTGTCCCCTTCTGCCTGTCTCAGCGTGCGTGTTGTTTTGTGTACATATATATATATATATATATATATATATATATATATATATATATATATATATATATGAGGCGTTAGCCTGTGACAGAAGTTTCAGTTTCAGTTTCAGTAGCTCAAGGAGGCGTCACTGCGTTCGGACAAATCCATATATACGCTACACCACATCTGCCCCAAACAGCTGCCTGACCAGCAGCATAACCCAACGTGCTTAGTCTGGCCTTGAGAAGAAAAAAGGGGGGGGGGGAATAAATAATAGATAAATACATTAAAAAAAAATAACTGCTACTACTACTAATAATATGTATAAGGCGCAAAAACTTGATGAAGTCAACTATAAGCGTACATAAATAAATAGATAAATAAATAAATAAATAATACTTTAAACAAATATATATATATAATTTATTTTATATATATATATATATAGTAATAATAAAGTGACAGAAGTGACAGAGCCGAGTCTGTACCATGAATGACATCAACAACAATAATGATAATGATAATAAGGATAAGAAGAAGGAGAAGAATATGAATGCAGAAGTGTTTAATTCAGGTTCAAAGTCTGTTAACTTACAGGGTGAAAGAAAAAATCATACAGAGATAGCGAGAGAGAGAGAGAGGGGGGGGGAGGGGAGGAGAGGGAAAGACGGGGAGAGGGAACTTTTTTTTTTTAATAATTTTTTTTTTACAGATATTCCCGTTGATCAATCAATGTTTCTGATGGCGGCTGGCGTTCCACGCTGCCTCCTCTTCCTCCTCTTCCTCCTCCTCCTTTCTTCTTCTTCTTCTTCTTCTTGAGTGTGTGCGTGTGCATTGAGAGATCTACATTTATTTGTGTGCGCGCATTTCTCCTTCTCCCCGTACTCCTCCTGCTCCTCTTCCTCCCCTCCTCCGTATCCTCCACCTCCTTCTCCTTCTTCTTTTTCACATCCTTCTTCTCCTCCTCTTTCTCCTTCTCCCCCTCCTCCTCCTCCTCCTGCTCCTCTTCCTCCCCTCCTCCGTATCCTCCACCTCAATTTTCCTTCTCCTCCTTCTTCTTCTTCTCCTCCTTTTCCTCCTCACCCCCCTCTTTTTTCTCAGGCTCCCTCTCCTCTTCTAACGGAGTACCTGCAATGCTCACTTTCCTGTTAATTCGTTTTCGTTGCAGCTGTCACGGACACGGAATCGAATTGAGCAGACGAAATGGAACTGCCTCTAGAAGGCCGCTTTTGTAAAAAACGGTTGTGACGTAGCCGTTTTTTTTGGAGAGGAGTTTGATTTCATAATCGAGTTTCCCAAGTATAGCAGCCTCTGGAATTTATATATATCC
>NC_134901.1:42336755-42341755 GCF_041734735.1 Babylonia areolata | reverse complement strand
TCCACCACCACCACCACCACCCTCACCCTTCCTCTCCTCCCTCTACAGGTTATTAGGAGTCTCCTCCCCTCTCTCCATACCCCCCCCCCCCCCCCGCACCCCCCCCTGCCCCTCCTCCCCCATCATCAGGAATTCCATGTACAGTCAAGATGGTCGATGTTGGTCCCAGTAGCGCATGTAGCCGATGGAGAGGCAGTATCGACAGCTGACAGGGAAATCGATGTGCCTGTCTTAGGCTGTGCTCGGAACAGTGCTTAGGCTTGACACCTGCTGTATTTTGGAGGTGGTGGTGGTGGTGGTGGTGGTTATTGTTTTCTTGTTACTGATGGCAGTGTGTTGGTCGTCGTATTGTTAGTCTTGTTGTTGGTGGTGTTGTTGGTGGTAGTGGTGGTGGTGGTGTTGTTGTTGGTGGTGGTGTTGTTGGTGTTGTTGTTGGTAGTGGTGGTGGTGTTGGTGGTGTTGTTGGTGGTGGTGGTGTTGTTGGTAGTGGTGGTGGTGTTGTTGTTGGTGGTGGTGGTGGTGGTGGTAGTGGTGGTGGTGTTGTTGTTGTTGTTGGTGGTGGTGGTGGTGTTGTTGGTAGTGGTGGTGGTGTTGTTGGTGTCGTTGGTAGTGTTTTTGGTGGTGGTGGTGGTGTTGTTGGTGGTGGTGGTGGTGTTGTTGTTGTTGGTTGTGGTGGTGGTGTTGTTGGTAGTGGTGGTGGTGTTGTTGGTGTTGTTGTTGTTGGTTGTGGTGGTGGTGGTGGTGACCACTGGATCTTGCTGGGTGGTCATACCAATGTAGTTTTCTTTTGTCGACTCATGTTGTCTTTTTTTTTGTCTTTTTTTTAAATATCTATTTTGTTATTAATATTATTATTTAGTTTGTTTGTTTTGGGGTTGGTTTTTTTTTTTGTTTGTTTGTTGTTGTTGTTTTTGTACGCCTATAGTTGACTTCATCAAGTTTTTGCGCCTTATACATATTATTATTAGTAGTAGTTGTTCTTTTTTATGTATTTGTCTATTATTAATATTATCATTATTATTATTATTTTATTGACTCACTTGTGTGAACAAAGTGAGTCTATGTTTGAACCTGGTGTTCGGTTGTCTCTGTATGTATGTGTTGTGTGTGTCTGTGTGTCCGTGGTAAACTTTAACATTGCCATTTTCTCTGCAAATACTTTGTCAGTTGACACCAAATTTGGCATAAAAATAGGAAAAATTCAGTTCTTTCCAGTCATCTTGTTTAAAACAATATTGCACCTCTGGGATGGGCACAAAAAATATTTTAAAAAGCCAAATTATATGCAAACTAAATTTACTGTTATATATTTTTTTTTATTCTCTAAACTTGGCACTTTGATCTGATATTATGACACAACAACAAGAGCAGTCATTTTTATCATTTTTTGTTCAAACAGGAACTTCTTTTGCTAAGCATGGACGTTATATTTATTTTGCATGTCTTTGGTGCAGATAGTAAAAAAGGGAAATTAATCTGTAATTAATGCCAGGGGACTTAATTTGCTTTAAACTGATCTTTCTCATCTTAAACATTACATTTTGAAATTATACTCAATACATAAAAAGCTTGTGTGTTTTACTCTCAGTGTACAGGGCTTTCACTATGTTCATTCGCCCAAGTGGTCTTTTTCGGAAAATACTAAAATCAAGTGGACTTTTTTTTCTTTTCTTTTTTTTTTTCTTTTTTTTTTTTAAAGATTCACACGAAACAACAATTTACTGCGCTGTCACACCACACAGGTAAAGCTTCAAGACACTTTTCTGTTCAGAAAATTCAGCAGCTTTCAAACCGAAACGACAGTGTGACCAGCTGGCTGTCTGTCGCGCGCCCTTTTGTCGCGAGAGGGAGGAGTGTTACAAGACTCGCGGACGTGCGGTGGTGAAACGTCTAGTTGATCTTGCTGTTGATCCAACTCCTCAGGTTGTACACATCAGCGTACACACCGGGGTAGCTAGGACGGGCACAACCGTAACCCCAGCTCACCACGCCGACGAGTTCCCAGACGCCGTTTCTGTAGGACACCATGGGGCCGCCACTGTCTCCCTGACAAGCGTCCTTACCGCCGACACCCAGCAGACCAGAGCACACCATAGTGTTGGCGTCAAACGTAGATCCATACGCGCTTTTGCACTCAGTATCAGTCAGTATGGGCTTGGAGACCTCCTGCAGTGCTCTGGGGGAGCTGCCGCCTTCCCTGAGGACTCCCCAGCCCATGACCCAGGCGGTCTCCCCGCCGTAGTAGCTCCTGCTGGCGATGCAAGCCCCCTGGAAGTAGTCGTTCTCTTCGGGCTGACTGGCCAGCACCATGACGGAGATGTCGTGGTGGTGGCTGTAGGAGGTGTAGGACTCGTGGTTGATGTACCTGCTGATGCTGAAGGTCTGCTTGTGG
Source organism: Babylonia areolata (assembly GCF_041734735.1). NCBI lineage: Eukaryota > Metazoa > Mollusca > Gastropoda > Neogastropoda > Buccinidae > Babylonia > Babylonia areolata. Next base: position 42,339,363 of record NC_134901.1, on the reverse strand, counting down.
GGGTTGGAGCCGAAGCGGTCGTGGATGCTGCAGCTCAGGGTGTAGGATCGGGCGGAGCGCGACAGGCAGTGGGCAGCTGTGACGAAGTAGTAGACACCGGCGGTGTTCTTCACCATGGTTCCGCCACAGATGTGGTAGCCGTTGGACTCCAGACTGCAGATGAAGGGCCAGCTGTAAGGAGTGGCCTCCTGGCCGCCCACGATACGCTGGTAGGGGTTGCGGCCCAAGGGGGCCTGGCCACAGTCTGACGCCGTGATCTTCGGCTCCACAGCGGCGGCGGCAGCCAGCTGCCAGACCAGGGACACGAGAAGCGCAGAAAGCAGCATGGTGGTTGGCCCGAACAATACAGCAAGGTCTCCAGCAAAAGACTGCTCCAATCTTCAGTCAGGGACGAAGTGAAGTTGCTTGGCCAGTGTGTGGTTTATATAGCAAAGCACTGTGACAACAGCTTAGCAGTTTCTCAGATCATCAGGGAGTTAGAAAAGCAAACACAAAGTGCAAGTAGCTGAGAATTTTCTCAGACTGTCGAGGAGAAAGAAAGGGGTTAAGTGGGCTTAAGACCTGTTGGTAAAACACGATCTGCAACGTGTAGACTTCTCTATGCAAGGGTTCTTGACATTGTTGAGCATATGAATCCCTCCTCGACTGCAGCTGACTATTCTCGTTCTCTTTTCAAGTTTCGACGAACATCGTTTTTTTTTTATGATGGTGATATAAAACATACGACTTGGATCGTTATAAGTATGTATATACTGGTAACCTCCAACCACCAACTCCTCCCCTCCACTCCCCTTCTCCGTCCTACCTCCCCTCCACACCTGGTGTTTTCGGTTCTTATACCTGTTGTTGTATAGCAGGAATCACACGTGAGTCACAAAGGCTTTGTCTCTTCGACTTTGGGTTTTTTTTATGAATACATCAGTCCATCTTTTTTTTTTTCTTCCTCTTCTTCTTCTTTTTTTTTTTTTTTTTTTTTTTTTTTCTTTGTCCGTGCTTCAAGGTATTGCCATATCCTGATGCGTTCAGAGACTTAGGCCTTGTCCTTTCTACAGGGACATAGCGACGCAGTCTTCTGGGTTATCAGTAGGTATGTATCATTTCTTGTTTAGTGTTATAGCAGGCAGGTAGGTTTCCTTTCTTATTCTACCGGCTTTCAAATGATGTGTAACTTAATATTTCTGAACAAAATACACAAGTCGTACGACTCGATGAATTTTGTTTTTCTTAAATTGTTGAAAAAAAGGCGTAAGAATATTAATTGTTTTTGTATCCGGTAAGTACAAGTTTTAACAATGTTATTGAAAAGCCATACTCGTTCAGGGATGGGAGGGGAATCTAGGTATTGAGAATAAGACACAGTGAGGTAGAGAGCTCAGAGTGCTGTTGTAGACATACCATTTCAGGGAGGAGTACAGACTCTGAATACTATCGTCAACGTAAAAATACTGTTACAGAAATACTTGGTCTTTTCGGCGCTGATTTCCAAACCATATCTTGTCGACATTTCATCCAGTTTTTTTGTTTTTTTTGTTTTTTTTAACAGACTTGGTGAGTTCTTGGTCACTGATACCTGCTATGACGTCAGTGTCGTCTGCGAAGCGAAGGTTGGCGTTGGTTCTTCCTCCAATGCTGACAGTGCTGGCCTGATCTTCAAGGTCGTCAGTCATGATGCAACACACAGACTTTAAGATAAAGACAGTCAGAGAACACCATGATGCAACATAGACTTTAAGATAAAGACTGTCAGAGAACATTATGCAACACACACGCGCACACACACACACACACACACACACACACACACACACACACACACACGAGCTGATGACCCCTTTGAGGTTAAAGCCAAACTGGAGACATGACATTCTTATAACTGGAGGTATGACATCCTTTTTTACTGGAGGCATGACATTCTTATAACTTGAGGTATGACATCCTTTTCACTGGAGGCATAACATTCTTATAACTGGAGGTATGACATCCTTTTTACTGGAGGCATGACATTCTTATAACTGGAGGTATGACATCCTTTTTACTGGAGGTATGACATCCTTTTTACTGGAGGTATGACATTCTTATAACTGGAGGTATGACATTCTTATAACTGGAGGTATAACATCCTTTTTACTGGAGGCATGACATTCTTATTTACTGGAGGTATGACATTCTTATAACTGGAGGTATGACATCCTTTTTACTGGAGGCATGACATTCTTATAACTGGAGGTATGGTTGATTTTTATAACTGGTGGTGTGACATTCTTGTAACTGGAGGTATGGTTGATTCTTATAACTGGAGGTATGACATTCTTGTAACTGGAGGTATGGTTGATTCTTATAACTGGAGGTATGACATTCTTATAACTGGAGGTATGGTTGATTCTTATAACTGGAGGTAGGGTTGATTCCTATAACTGGAGGTATGACATTCTTATAACTGGAGGTATAGTTGATTCTTATAATTGGAGGTATGACATTTTTATGACTGGAGGTATGTTTGATTCTTATAACTGGATATATGGCTGATTCTTATAACTGGGGGTAGGGTTGATTCTTATAACTGGAGGTATGGTTGATTCTTATAACTGGAGGTATGACATTCTTGTAA
>NC_134901.1:42209255-42331755 GCF_041734735.1 Babylonia areolata | reverse complement strand
ACAAGGCACCTCTCAGCGTTCAGACCTGTTGCTGCTGACGACACAGGACTTTTTCTTCTTCTTCTTCCGCGTTCACTCGTATGCACACGAGTGGGCTTTTACGTGTATGACCGTTTTTACCCCGCCGTGTAGGCAGCCATACTCCGTTTTCGGGGGTGTGCATGCTGGCTATGTTCTTGTTTCCATAACCCACCGAACGCTGACATGGATTACAAGATCTTTAACGGGGGTATTTGATCTTCTGCTTGCATATACACACGAAGGAGGTTCAGGCACTAAGCAGGTCTGCACATATGTTGACCTGGGAGATCGTAAAAAATCTCCACCCTTTACCCACCAGGCGCCGTCACCGTGATTCGAACCCGGGACCCTCAGATTGACAGTCCAACGCTTTAACCACTCGGCTATTGCACCCGTCAGACACAGGACATAAAGTAAAACAAGGTTTACAACATGGCCCGTAACGTGCCACGGCCGCCATGCCACCCTGTCCCTTTAAATCCTAACTGCCACCCTATTCCTTTAAATCCTAACTGCCACCCTGTCCCTTTAAATCCTCACTGCCACCCAGTCCCTTTAAATCCTCACTGCCACCCAGTCCCTTTAAATCCTCACTGCCACCCTGTCCCTTTAAATCCTCACTGCCATACTGTTCCTTTAAATCCTCACTGCCATACTGTTCCTTTAAATCCTAACTGCCACCCTGTCCCTTTAAATCCTCACTGCCACCCTGTCCCTTTAAATCCTAACTGCCAACCAGTCCCTTTAAATCCTCACTGCCACCCTGTCCTTTAAATCCTCACTGCCACTCTGTCCTTTAAATCCTCACTGCCACTCTGTCCTTTAAATCCTCACTGCCACCCTGTCCCTTTAAATCCTCACTGCCATCCTGTCCCTTTAAATCCTAACTGCCACCCTGTCCTTTAAATCCTCACTGCCACTCTGTCCTTTAAATCCTCACTGCCACCCTGTCCTTTAAATCCTCACTGCCACCCTGTCCTTTAAATCCTCACTGCCACTCTGTCCTTTAAATCCTCACTGCCACCCTGTCCTTTAAATCCTCACTGCCACCCTGTCCTTTAAATCCTCACTGCCACCCTGTTCCTTTAAATCCTAACTGCAACCCAGTCCCTTTAAATCCTAACTGCCACCCTGTCCCTTTAAATCCCACCTGCAACCCTGTTCCTTTAAATCCTAACTGCAACCCAGTCCCTTTAAATCCTAACTGCCACCCTGTTCCTTTAAATCCTCACTGCCACCCTGTCCCTTTAAATCCTAACTGCCACCCAGTCCCTTTAATTCCTAACTGCCACCCGCCCCGTGACAGATTGGAAACAGCCAGGGAACTGGGAGAAGGGGAGGTGGATGGAGGAGGTGAGGGGGTTGGGGGTGGGAGGAGAAGGAGAGGAGGCCGAACCCAGTGCACTCCCCCTACCCCCATCATCAGCGGTGAAATAATTGGATGCCTGCCGACTGAGGGAACGTGTGGCAAAATTAAACTGCCGTGACCGTTGGTTGGACGGTGGAGAGTTTGTCTCAATTATACACCCAGCGGATGGCCAGAAAAGTGGGTACCGCCTTAACTGTTTATCTGTCAGCTGTTGTGGTGGTGGTGGTGGTGATGGTAATGGTGGTAGTGGTGGTGGTGATGGTAATGGTGGTAGTGGTGGTGGTGGTGGTAATGGTAATGGTAGTGGTGGCGGTGGTAGTGGTGGTGGTGGTAGTGGTGGTGGTGGTGATGGTGGTAGTGGTGGTGGTGATGGTAATGGTGGTAGTGGTGGTGGTGATGGTAGTGGTGGTAGTGGTGGTGGTAGTGGTGATGGTAATGGTGGTAGTGGTGGTGGTGATGGTGGTAGTGGTGGTGGTGATGGTAATGGTGGTAGTGGTGGTGGTGATGATGGTAATGGTGGTAGTGGTGATGGTAATGGTGATGGTGGTGATGGTAATGGTGGTAGTGGTGGTGGTGATGGTAATGGTGGTGGTGGTGATGGTAATGGTGGTGGTGGTGGTGGTGGTGATGGTAATGGTGGTGGTGGTAGTGGTGGTGGTGGTAGTGGTGGTGGTGGTGATGGTAATGGTGGTGGTGGTGGTGGTGGTGGTAGTGGTGGTGGTGGTAGTGGTGGTGGTGGGTGATGGTAATGGTGGTGGTAGTGGTGGTGGTAGTGGTGGTGATGGTAATGGTGGTGGTGGTGGTGGTAGTGGTGGTGATGGTAATGGTGGTGATGGTAATGGTGGTGGTGGTAGTGGTGGTGGTGGTGGTGGTAGTGGTGGTGGTGGTAATGGTGGTGGTGGTGGTGGTGGAGGAGGGCACCGCCTTAACTGTTTATCTGTCAGTGGTGGTGGTGGTGGTGGTGATGGTAATGGTGGTGTTGGTGGTGGGGGTGGGGGGCGACGCCTTAACTGTTTATCTGTCAGTGGTGGTGGTGGTGATGGTAATGGTGGTGGTGGTGGTGGTGGTGGTGATGGTAATGGTGGTGTTGGTGGTAGTGGAGGGCACCGCTTTAACTGTTTATCTGTCAGTGGTGGTGGTGGTGATGGTGGTGTTGGTGGTGATGATGGTGGTGTTGGTGGTGATGGTAATAGTGGTGTTGGTGATGGTAATGGTGGTGTTGGTGATGGTAATGGTGGTGTTGGTGGTGGTGGTGGTGGGGGGCGACGCCTTAACTGTTTATCTGTCAGTGGTGGTGGTGGTGGTTGTGGTGGTGATGGTAATGGTGGTGGTGGAGGAGGGCACCGCCTCAACTGTTTATCTGTCAGTGGTGGTGGTGGTGGTAATGGTGGTCTTGGTGGTGATGGTAATGGTAATGGTGGTGTTGTTGGTGGTGGTGATGGTAATGGTGGTAGTGGAGGGCACCGCCTTAACTGTTTATCTGTCAGTGGTGGTGGTGGTTGTGGTGATGGTAATGGTGGTGGTGGTGGGGGGCGACGCCTTAACTGTTTCTGTCAGTGGTAGTGGTGGTGGTGGCGATGGTGATGGTAATGGTGATGGTAATGGTGATGGTGGTGGTGATGGTAATGATGGTGGTGGTGGTGATGGTAATGGTGGTGGTGGGGGGGGGGGGCACCGCCCTAACTGTTTAACTGTCAATGGTGGTGGAGGAGGTGGTGATGGTAATGATGGTGGTGGTGGGAGGGGGGGGGGGGGGGAGCACCGCCTTAACTGTTTATCTGTCAGTGGTGGTGGTGGTGGTTGTAATGGTGGTGGTGGTGATGGCTGGGTGGTGGTGGTGGTGGCTAGGTGGTGTGAGGTCATCTTCAGAGCTCGTGCTGAGCAGGAAGAAGAGCGCGTGAATGACGTTTACGGTTCGAGACATGCAAAACGCTGATTGGCCACATGACATGGCACCCAGGGCAGCTTACGGGAGTTGTCTGAGTGCACATGTTATGCTGGCTTTACGCTGCAGACAGCGTGACGCAAAGAGCTGAGGTTCTGTCCACAGTGTTTGAAATGATGCAGACAACGTGACGCTAAGAGCTGAGGTTCTGTCCGTAGTGTTTGAAATGATGCAGACAGCGTGACGCTAAGAGCTGAGGTTCTGTCCGTAGTGTTTGAAATGATGCAGACAGCGTGACGCTATGAGCTGAGGTTCTGTCTGTATTGATTGAAATGATGCAGACAGCGTGACGCTAAGAGCTGAGGTTCTGTCCGTAGTGTTTGAAATGATGCAGACAGCGTGACGCTGAGAGCTGTCGTTCTGTCCGCAGTGTTTGAAATGATGCAGACAACGTGACGCTGAGAGCTGTGGTTCTCTCCGTAGTGTTTGAAATGATGCAGACAGCGTGACGCTATGAGCTGAGGTTCTGTCCGTAGTGCTTGAAATGATGCAGACAACGTGACGCTATGAGCTGAGGTTCTGTCCGTAGTGTTTGAAATGATGCAGACAACGTGACGCTAAGAGCTGAGGTTCTGTCTGTACTGTTTGGAACTGATGCAGACAACGTGACGCTAAGAGCTGAGGTTCTGTCGGTACTGTTTGGAACTGATGCAGACAACGTGACGCTAAGAGCTGAGGTTCTGTCCGTAGTGTTTGGAACTGATGCAGACAACGTGACGCTAAGAGCTGAGGTTCTGTCTGTACTGTTTGGAACTGATGCAGACAACGTGACGCTAAGAGCTGAGGTTCTGTCCGTACTGTTTGGAACTGATGCAGACAGCGTGACGCTAAGAGCTGAGGTTCTGTCTGTACTGTTTGGAACTGATGCAGACAGCGTGACGCTAAGAGCTGAGGTTCTGTCCGTAGTGTTTGAAATGATGCAGACAACGTGACGCTAAGAGCTGAGGTTCTGTCTGTACTGTTTGGAACTGATGCAGACAACGTGACGCTAAGAGCTGAGGTTCTGTCTGTACTGTTTGGAACTGATGCAGACAACGTGACGCTACGAGCTTCTTCTTCTTCTTTTAATTGTCCCGTTGTTCTTCTTTTTCTTATTCATCTTCTTTTGTTTTCTTTATCTTATTCATCTTCTTTTGTTTTCTTTATCATTCGTGAATGGAAGTTACTGGATGCTGAGAAACAGATCACAAATGACGTTTGAAAATGTCGTTCAAATGCCAAGTGTCTAGACAGTGCAGAGAAAGGGTAAGAGGAGAGAGAGAGAGAAAGGGTGGGGGTTGAGGGAGAGAGAGAGACGGAGACGTAGACAGAGAAAGGAAAATCATCAAACAAACAAAATAAGTAAACAGACAACAACAACAACAACAAAGTATCGAAATCTTTGATAAGAACTTTCGTTAGTGCGAAGCGAAGAAAAATATCATGTATTGTCGTGTCCTCTTTTTGAATGTTTTTTTTTTGTTGTTGTTGTTGTTGTTGTTGTTTGGTTGGTTGGCTGGTTGGGTTTTTGTTTTTGTTTTTTGTTTGTTTGGTTGGTTGTTTTTTTGTTTCTTTGGTTGTTGTTTTTTTCAATTTCAATTTAATGATTTTACACTCCCACCCCCACACTCCTATACCCTCCACACACACACACACACACACACACACACACACACACACACACACACACACACACACACACACACACACACACACACACACACACACACACATATATATATATATATATATAAAGAGAGAGAGAGAGAAACATGTCAACTTCCATCGCTGAAGTGGAGAAGAACATGTTCGGGGTGAAGTTGTTTCCATTTGGCTTATCAGGTAAACAAAGTCCCTGAAACATGTTTACCAACGGCAACGTGTGCTGTAAAGTCTGGAAAATTAGAATTACTCAGGTTCCCCCGTATCCCGTTGTCTTTTTCACTATTTGTACGACAAACACAAACGTCAGACACAGACGGGTAGACATGACACATTGACAGACTACATACACTCCGAGGGAAGGTAGACAAGACACATTGACAGACTACATACACTCCGAGGGAAGGTAGACAAGACACATTGACAGACTACATACACTCCGAGGGAAGGTAGACAAGACACATTGACAGACTACATACACTCCGAGGGAAAGGTAGACAAGACACATTGACAGACTACATACACTCCCAGGGAAGGTAGACAAGACACATTGACAGACTACATACACTCCGAGGGAAAGGTAGACAAGACACATTGACAGACTACATACACTCTGAGGGAAGGTAGACAAGACACATTGACAGACTACATACACTCCGAGGGAAGGTAGACAAGACACATTGACAGACTACATACACTCCGAGGGAAGGTAGACAAACACATTGACAGACTACATACACTCCGAGGAAAGGTAGACAAGACACATTGACAGACTACATACACTCTGAGGGAAAGGTAGACAAACACATTGACAGACTACATACACTCCGAGGAAAGGTAGACAAGACACATTGACAGACTACATACACTCTGAGGGAAAGGTAGACAAGACACATTGACAGACTACATACACTCTGAGGGAAAGGTAGACAAGACACATTGACAGACTACATACACTCCGAGGAAAGGTAGACAAGACACATTGACAGACTACATACACTCTGAGGGAAGGTAGACAAGACACATTGACAGACTACATACACTCCGAGGGAAGGTAGACAAGACACATTGACAGACTACATACACTCCGAGGGAAGGTAGACAAGACACATTGACAGACTACATACACTCTGAGGGAAGGTAGACAAGACACATTGACAGACTACATACACTCCGAGGGAAGGTAGACAAGACACATTGACAAACTACATACACTCTGAGGGAAGGTAGACAAGACACATTGACAGACTACATACACTCTGAGGAAAGGTAGACAAGACACATTGACAGACTACATACACTCTGAGGAAAGGTAGACAAGACACATTGACAGACTACATACACTCTGAAGGAAAGGTAGACAAATACATTGGCAGACTACATACACTCCGTGGGAAGGTAGACAAGACACATTGACAGACTACATACACTCCGAGGGAAGGTAGACAAGACACATTGACAGACTACATACACTCTGAGGGAAGGGCGTCTGAATAGTAAGAAGGGAAACACAAAAAAGAGCGTGGGGAGATGAGAGTTTCGAGAGAGTATGAGGAGTGGTGGTGGGGGGGGCGGGGGGGAGGGTGTGTGTGGGGGGGGGGAGGTTGGGGGGGGGGGGGCGAAATACAGAAAGTTGGAACTTTTTCACAGACTTTTCGTCAGGTTAAAAAAAAAAAAAAGGACTTAATTAAAACTTACCCTGCATCTTCTCTATCACTCAGTCTGCTGTCCTTACTGCAGAGTCCATGACAGACCAGCTCCCTTTGTGTCTGCTCTTGTCTGTTCTGTTCTGTCTGTCTGTTCTGTGTTTTTGTCCTGATTTAAGGCCACAAGAAACCAAGATCCAAAGAAGAAGGATGCCGACATGTTTAGGGTTTCCGTGTCATCTGCCTCGTGTGGTAGTGTTACGTTGTTTCTTCGGGTCCCTTATCTTACTTTGTATTGCTTGTCTTACATTCCTTTTCCAACCCGCACCCCTACCATACCACCCCCCCCACCCCACCCCCCGACTCCCCCCACGTCCCTCCCCCCCCCACACACACACACACACATACACACCACTACCTCCACCCCTCCTCCTCTTTTTTTTTTAAACTTATCTTTCTTTCTTTCTTTTCTGCCATTCATTGCCACCTTTAATGGCAGGCCAGACGATTTCAGTTTGAAGTCGAAGAACACGCAGCGTTGATGAGAAATTTTTCTTTTTTTTTTCTCTCTCTCTCTCCCCCCCCCCCCCCCCCCCCCCCCCCCCCCCCCTCTTTTTTTTTCTTTTTTTTTTTTTAAGGAATAATGTCCTCAGCTGTGGAGTGTAGAGATAGATCAGTGTTGAAAACTGTGACTTTGTTGATAGATCAGTGTTGAAAACAGTGACTTTGGAGATAGATCAGTGTTGAAAACTGTGACTTTGGAAATTGATAAGTGTTGAAAACTGTGACTTTGGAAATTGATTAGTGTTGAAAACTGTGACTTTGGAAATTGATAAGTGTTGAAAACTGTGACTTTGGATTGTTTCTCAGAGTGTCTGTCTGTTTCTCGTATGCTTCTCTCTGTGTCGGTTTCTGTATGTATGTATGTATGTATGTATCTCTCTCTCTCTCTCTCTCTCTCTCTCTCTCTCTCTCTCTCTCTCTCTCTCTCTCTCTCTCTCTCTCTCTCTCTCTCTCACCTTCTCTCTGCTCTCCCTCTCTCTCTCCATTCCTTAGAGACATGGATTTGGCAGAGGTGGGCAAATGTTGAAAAAATAGTGGAGAAACAGGATCTGTTTCATGTTCTGTCTGCCTGCTGGTCCGTTGCCGTTTGATGTATGTGTGTGTGAGTGAGTGAGTGTGTGTGCGTGTGTGTTTGTGCGTGTGTGTGCGCGCACACGTGTATGCTGATCAGAAATAGAGACAAACAATTGAAGACAAGACACACAGTGACATAAGGGAATGAGGTACACGGGGTACTCACAACAGCCGATACCTTCATCAAGCTGTCAGTGAAGAAAAGTCGTTGACTCCCGCCACACAGTCTTCTTCTTCTTCTTCTGCGTTCACTCGTATGCACACGAGTGGGCTTTTACGTGTATGACCGTTTTTACCACCGCCGTGTAGGCAGCCATACTCCGTTTTCGGGGGTGTGCATGCTGGCTATGTTCTTGTTTCCATAACCCACCCAACGCTGACATGGATTACAGGATCTTTAACGTGCGTATTTGATCTTCTGCTTGCGTATACACACGAAGGGGGTTCAGGCGCTAGCAGGTCTGCACATATGTTGACCTGGGAGATCGTAAAAATCTCCACCCTTTACCCACCAGGCGCCGTCACCGTGATTCGAACCCGGGACCCTCAGATTGACAGTCCAACGCTTTAACCACTCGGCTATTTCGCCCGTCGGCACACAGTCACTTTCCGTCCTGTTGGACTCCATCACAGCTAAGTGCAGCCATTCACTGATCGCCAGAAGAGATTACGCCGCTTGTTGGAGGCACAGCCTCTATCTGTCTCTCTCTCTCTCTCTCTCTCTCTCTCTCTCTCTCTGTCTCTTTGTCTCTGCCTGTCTCTCTCTCCCTTTCTCTGTTTTGCTTTCTCTCTCTGTGTCTCTCTTTCTCTGTCTGTCTGTCTGCCTCTCTCTCTCTCTTTGTCTGACTCTCTGTCTCTGAATTTCTCTGTCTGTCCCAATGTCTCTCACTCTCTCTCTCTTTGTCTCTCTCTGTCTCTCACTCTCTCTCTCTCTCTGTCTCTCACTCTTTCGCCATTCTCTCTGTCTCTCTCTGTCCGTCTCTCTGTCACTTTATGGCTGTGTGTGTGTGTGTGCGTGTGGTGTGTGTGTGTGTGTGTGTGTGTGTGTGTGTGTGTGTGTGTGTGTGATCATCAAAATATTGCAAGCGGAAGGCTCTTATACTGAAGACGTGAATGTTGACAAAGAATATCACAATTCTGACGACGGAAGCAAAAGGTTGGGTCATTCAGACACCCACTGGACATCCGAGGGGTCTGTGTAGAGGAGAAGAGAGGACTAGCCGTACTGAGTGAGTTAAGGGGTGGGGTGAGAGGGCCCGGGGGGTTAAAGGTCCCATCGCCTTTTACAGCCAACAGGGCAGTTAATTCATCTCCACTGTGTCTGGGGCTCAGCATAGGAAGGCAGTGAATTCATCTCCACTGTGTCTGGGGCTCAGCATAGGAAGGCAGTGAATTCATACCCACTGTGTCTTGGGCTCAGCATGGGAAGGCAGTGAATTCATACCCACTGTGTCTTGGGCAAAGCATAGGAAGGCAGTGAATTCATATTCACTGTGTCTTGGGCTCAGCATAGGAAGGCAGTGAATTCATCTCCACTGTGTCTGGGGCTCAGCATGGTGGTGTGTCCATCGAGATCGATGATGACCATCGTTGTCATCCAGATGGGGGATGGGGGGAGGGTGGTGGTGGCATAGGAAGGCAGTGAATTCATATCCACTGTGTCTTGGGCTCAGCATGGGAAGGCAGTGAATTCATACCCACTGTGTCTTGGGCTCAGCATGGGAAGGCAGTGAATTCATATCCACTGTGTCTGGGGCTTAGCATAGGAAGGCAGTGAATTCATCTCCACTGTGTCTGGGGCTTAGCATAGCATGTGTTTGGGATCAACGGATATTGGAACGTGCGGGTGTGCATATATATATATTTGTATATATGTGTGTGGGGGTTTGGGGGTGGGGGATATGGGCGTATGTGGCCAGCATTTTCCCACAGTGTTGATCGTGTCAGTGTGTTATGCTGCTGGTCAGGCATCCACGTGGTGTAGTATGTATGGATTTGTCCGAACGCAGTGACGTATCCTTGAGAAACCGAAGCTGAAAACTGAAAGTGTGTCAATGGAACGATCTAATCAGTTGCCAAGTAACGAAATACTGTAGAGAGTTGGCCGAGTGTATAACACACCTGCCAACAAAGTGGCAAGACCCCATGTTTATACTTGAGTCACAACCTAGTCAGATTTGTTTATCTACCCCCATGACGAGACCTTGGATGGTTGTCTGGGTACTAGTCACTTCAAGTGAGAACCCCGGTCCAGCATGCACTGGCGCACGTGAAAGAACCCACGACAATAAGGAAATTGTGCCTGGTGATTTTGCAGTAAAGCCTGGTTTGACACTCATGCACACACACACACACACACACACACACACACACACACACACACACACAGAAGCATTGGCAAAGCTATGAAAATAAATAAATAAATAAATAAGTAAACAGGAAAAATGAAGGTATCGTATATGATGGTGGTGTCCCTTGAATGAACAGCAAGGGTTTCATCCAGAGAAATCTAATTTGAGTTATGCAATATAATTGTGACAATGTCAGAAATCGTTGTGTGGAACACACACACGTAGCTTATTATTGCCCTTTGGGAGTTCATCACTTGTCAGGCTGTGTTAAAAGGAGTTCAGTCTCCAGAGCGCCAAAGGAATAATCCCACGACCTAACCTGACGTTTTCTGTCAGAAAGAGGACGGCTGAGCATGCTCCAGACACAGGAAGCATTGAACTTGTTGACCTGTTGGTCCCGTCACTCACACTGACTATCAGCTGCCGCCATCTAGTTTTTGTGACTTTCCGCCTCAAGTTGCAGAGGTTTTCCCCTGACTGCAGTGATAGTTCATGTTTTACTTCCACTCTGCTGTCGGAAACCAGGGAATAGACAGCAGGCTGGAGTTATCGCTCACACATGGAAGCGCGCTCAAACCTTGTGCTGTACAGTCATCTTCGCGTGTCTGAGCACTACCTGAGGGAGAGAGAAAAAAAACTACACCGAGAAAAGAAATACGTGGCTGAAGCCAGTGGTTGTCAAAACAGGTCAGTGACCTCCAGCAGCAAAGGGAAAAAGTTCTCTTGATATCTGGAACAGATTGCGTGCTGTGCCTGACGTTTTAACGTGAGCATAGAGCGTTTCTATCATGACAGGAGTCTGACAAGATGCGTCCTGGAACTGAGACCCGTTTTGAAGTTTGAGGCGAACGAGGTCAGTTTCAGTTTTAATTTCTCAAGGAGGCGTCACTGTGTTTGGGACAAATCCATAAACGCTACACTACATCTGCTAGGCAGATGCCTGACTAGCAGCGTAACCCAGCACGCTAAGTCAGGCTGGAGTGCATGCACACACATTTGTGTAGATTGGATTTCTTCGACAAAATTTTGCCCGAGGACAACATTCTCGTTGCCATGGGTTATTTTTCAGTGCGCAAAGTACGTGCTGTACACGGGACCTCGGTTTATTGTTTCATCCGAATGACTAGACGCTCGGTTTGATTTTCCAGTCCAACGTGGGAGAAAGGCCTTGAGCGGAATCAGAACCCAGAACCTCACGGACTCTCTGTATCGGCAGATGAGGTCTTAACCATTCAACCACCTTCCTTTTGAAACTGGTACTGAACAAAGACAGACTCTATAAGAGCACAGTTCAGAAAAGAACCAGAAAGATATCATCTGCAACAAGTGATACAATACTGCTCACATAATACAACCTCGTTGCTATTAATTTAATGAATCATATAAACTGAACATTCTTATCATTTCTACACAAGTGATGAAAACGTTTCCGTTACCTAAAAACCAGAAGAAAGAAAAGTACTGGCAACTGTGCATGTCCTATACTTACAGAGTCTTTACATGTGAAGGGAAGACGCTGACAGAACTGCAAGGCCCGCACACCCTAGCACGTGCCGCGCGGCTGGGAAGTTTCCTTGTTGTCTGATCGGATTGTGCGGGAAGACAAGACAAAGACCGTCAGGCTTGACTAATGAGGGGGCTGTGCTGTGTTAAAGTCTTAACTCCCGAGAGCAAGGTTTCGGTTGCGCATGCGCACTAGAGCCTATCCAGGACTTGTATCCAAATCCAGACGACCTTCCCTACATGGGTCACATGTGGTGGTGAAAGGTTAGTAGATCGTCATATTTCTCTCCGTTTGCATGTTTTAGAAACAATGTGGTCGTTTACGGTTGCCAACGTCGAGGGGCTGTCTGCATGCTTTCCAATTCTCACCGGACAGTACCACGTGCTGGTGCTATTTTTATCTGACAGACACGTCTAGCGCAAACACAAACGGCTCTAGCTCCGCCCCTTTTCTCTGCATTCAAATTTTGTATTACGTGTAGCTGACACATTTTGTACTTTCCAAAGTCAATTCAGGTCTAGATTGGAAGCTGCTAGGCAAATCTCGCTCTCTGCCATAAATGAAGCCAAACCGTAGCTTTATTAGGCTTTTATTTTGAATAAACCTTCACCGACGTCACAGTGTCAGACTCTGGTGAGAAACTGGCTTGATTCAAATCAAGTCCGGTTATAGTCCGGTTCAGGCTTTAAGTCTCACCACTGACAATTGATGACTGTCCGTGAGCGATTCATGTTCGCGCTAACAAGAAACAGCTACAGCAAAGTGAACTGGCGAACAGGCAATGAAAAAGACAGTGAGTGTTGCATGTCAAACGTGATGCATCATGGAAAAAAAAAAGAAGAAAACAGCGAACACGCAACCAATAGATAAATAGATACATAGATAGATAGATATGTGACGCCGCACGCGAACATCATGGATAAGTCACTGGAGTAGATTTCACGCAACACACTGTGAAAATGACAAGAGCTGAAAATATCAAATTTGACATGTTTTGTTATTCAGGTTCTATAACTTTTTTTTTTCTACCAAATTGTCAAGCATTATGAAGAAATATAAAGTATTAGTGATTTATTTTTAATGTTTTCCCGTTGGGAAATGATGGTTCAGATGGGAAACAGGCGAACTCGTTGGTTGGTTGTACAGCTGAAGAACTAAAAGGTTGTGGTGGATTCCAGGTTGGTTTGTACAGCTGAAGAACTAAAAGGTTGTTGTGGATTCCAGGTCGGTTTGTACAGCTAAAGAACTGAAAGGTTGTTGTGGATTCAGGTCGGTTTGTACAGCTGAAGAACTAAAAGGTTGTTGTGGATTCCAGGTCGGTTTGTACAGCTAAAGAACTGAAAGGTTGTTGTGGATTCAGGTCGGTTTGTACAGCTGAAGAACTAAAAGGCTATGGTGGATTCCAGGTCGGTTTGTACAGCTGAAGAACTAAAAGGCTATGGTGGATTCCAGGTCGGTTTGTACAGCTGAAGAACTAAAAGGTTGTTGTGGATTCCAGGTTGGTTTGTACAGCTGAAGAACTTAAAGGCTGTGGTGGATTCCAGGTTGGTTTGTATAGCTGAAGAACTGAAAAGTTGTTGTGGATTCAGGTTGGTTTGTACAGCTGAAGAACTGAAAAGTTGTTGTGGATTCAGGTTGGTTTGTACAGCTGAAGAACTAAAAGGTTGTTGTGGATTCAGGTTGGTTTGTACAGCTGAAGAACTTAAAGGTTGTTGTGGATTCAGGTCGGTTTGTACAGCTAAAGAACTAAAAGGCTGTGGTGGATTCCAGATTGGTTTGTACAGCTAAAGAACTAAAAGGTTGTTGTGGATTCAGGTTGGTTTGTACAGCTGAAGAACTAAAAGGTTGTTGTGGATTCCAGGTTGGTTTGTACAGCTGAAGAACTAAAAGGTTGTTGTGGATTCCAGGTTGGTTTGTACAGCTAAAGAACTAAAAGGTTGTTGTGGATTCAGGTTGGTTTGTACAGCTGAAGAACTAAAAGGTTGTTGTGGATTCCAGGTTGGTTTGTACAGCAGAAGAACTTAAAGGCTGTGGTGGATTCCAGGTTGGTTTGTACAGCTGAAGAACTAAAAGGCTGTGGTGGATTCCAGGTTGGTTTGTATAGCTGAAGAGCTGAAAGGTTGTGGTGGATTCCAGGTTGGTTTGTACAGCTGAAGAACTAAAAGGTTGTGGTGGATTCCAGGTTGGTTTGTACAGCTGAAGAACTTAAAGCTCTCCCGCCGCTTTCTTCTCTGTTGACTTTGGGAACAAAAACGACTCTGTTATCAGCACGGGAAACAAAAACGACTCTATCATCAGCACGGGGAACAAAAACGACTCTGTCATCAGCACAGGGAACAAAAACGACTCTGTCATCAGCACAGGGAACAAAAACGACTCTGTCATCAGCACAGGGAACAAAAACGACTCTATCACCAGCACGGGGAACAAAAACGACTCTATCATCAGCACGGGGAACAAAAACGACTCTGTCATCAGCACGGGGAAGCACGGGAAGTCCTTGAAGGGACACATGGTAATCGAGTTTCTTCTTCACATTCTTTCGTGGGCTGTGGCTCTCACGTTCACTTGTGTACCCGAGTGGACATTAACGTGTATGGCCGTTTTTACCCCAGCCATGTAGACAGCCATACTCCGTTTTCGGGGGTGGGGTGTGGGAGGATGCTGGGCATGTTCTTGTTTTCATATCCCACGGAACGCTGACACGGATTACGAGATCTTCGATTCAACGTGCGTGTTTGATTTTCTGCATGCTTCTACATATACAAAAGGGGTCCAGGCACAAGAATGTCTGCACATATAGCTGACCTGAGAGATACAGGAAAAAAAAAAATCTCCACCCTTTACCCACGGGGGCGGCGTCGTGATCGGAATTCGAACACGGGACCCTCAAATAGAAAGTCAATCGCTCTTGCCACTCGGCTGTTGATCCCGTCAGGTGGTGGTGGAGGAGTTTGACAAGCGTGAGAAACAGTGGCCGACTGACCTGGCATGGAACTTGACACAGTGCAGCTTGTTTCCTAACAACTTTCACCTGCCTTGCTCCTTCACATGACGGGGGTTTTTTTGTTGTTGTTTTTTGTTTTTGTTTTTTTTAAACATTGTGTTTATTTTGGCTGATGTTGCACGCACGGCCACGAGTTCATCACTTCTTCCACCTTGCACAAAGATGAAGGGACGTAACTCAGTGACCGCCATTCACCGGTTCTCTGCCCCCCCCTCCAGAAACAGCGGAAGGGGACAACATCAGGCTTGGCAAAACAGCAGGTCTTGGCAGGGAGAGATGTGTGCTGGAATAACAATGACCGTTGCCAAAGCTCTCTCTCTCTCTCTCTCTCTCTCTCTCTCTCTCTCTGTGTGTGTGTGTGTGTCTTTGTTTCTCTCTGTGCGTGTCTCTCTTTGTCTCTCTGTGTCTCTGTTTCTCTCTCTCTCTCTGTGGTCAGTTAGAGGTGAGCTGTCACTGTGTGTTTGGAATGCACCTTGTGCCTCTAGATTCATAAAATTAAAAAAAAATAAAAAACACCCTTCTCTGTCAATGTTTCTGTCTCTCTGTCTGTCTCTCTCTCTCTCTCTGTCTCTTTCTGTCTCTGTTTCTCTCTCTCTCTCTCTGTGGTCAGTTAGAGGTGAGCGGTCAATGTGTGTTTGGAATGCACCTTGTGCCTCTAGATTAATAAAAATAAAAAATAAAAAAACCACCCTTCTCTGTCAATGAAGTCTGTCTGTCTGTCTCAGTGTCTGTCTCCCCATCTCTGTGTGTGTCTCTCTTTACCTCTCTCTCTTTACCTCTCTATCCCCGTCTATCTCATTGTCTCTCTCTCTGTGTCTCTCTCTCTGCCTCTCTATATCTGTCTGTCTGTCTGTCTCTTTCGATTTCTGTAACTCCTGCCTTCCTTCACGCCCTCCCTACTCTCTCATCTCAGCCCCCCCCCCCTCTCTCCCTCTCCCTCTCTCTCTCTCCCTCTCTCTCTCCCTCCCTCTCTCTCTCTCTTTCTATGTCTGTTAGTCTCTGCCAGTGTCTTTCTCTCCGCCTCTCTCTCTCCCTCTCTCTCTCTCTCTCTCTCCCTCTTTCTCCCTCTCTCCCTCTCTCTCTCTCTCCCCTCTCTCTCTCCCCCTCTCTCTCCCTCTCCCTGTCTCTCTCTCCCTCCCTCTCTCTCTCTCTCCCTCTCTCTCTCTCTCTCTCTATGTCTGTTAGTCTCTGCCAGTGTCTTTCTCCCCGCCTCTCTCTCTCCCTCTCTCTCTCTTCCTCTCTCTCTCTCTCTCTCTCCCTTCTCTCTCTCTTCCTCTCTCTCTCCCTCTCTCTGTCCCCCCTCCCTCTCTCCCTCTCCCCCTCTCTCTCTATGTCTGTTAGTCTCTGCCAGTTTCTTTCTTCCCTCCTCTCTCTCTCTCTCTTGGTTTATTTGTAATTCGAGTTACTCTTTTGTCTCTGTCATTCTCTCCATTTCCCTTTCTCTCCCCCCCCCCCCCCCCCGCCGCCTTCTCCATATCTTTGCGCGCGTATGTGTATGTGTTGACGAAAACGTGACTGAATGACACAGGAAACGAATGATGAGCGCCCCAGCCCAGAGGCAGTTCTCAGTCGGCTGTACCCAGCAGGTCGGCAGCTTGGCGTGCAAATGAATCCGTGTTTGTAAAGCGCTAAGAGCATAGTCTGTGACCAAAGATAGGCGCTATAATTATAATCATCAAGATCACTCAATCAAAAGGAGGGAGAGAGGAAAAGAGAGACAGAGAGACAGAAAGAGAGAGCGGTGGAGAGAAAAGATAAGAAAGTAAGAGATGTAAAAACTCAGCATGTGCATCAACATCTCCACTTTGATGCCCCGCATGTCAAAGCCCGTCTAAAAGAACTGTAAAAAGAAAACGGGGGGCGTTATCTTGGCAGCAGACTGAAAGGACGACCGACAAACGTACTTCAAAGAATTGATAACAAATGTTTATAATCACCAATAAAAAAAAAAATTAAAAAAAACAGCAGTAACTTCAACATAGTGGGCACCCTATCTTCTCTGTCAACCAATCATTTTCCCTTCCTCCCTCCCTCTCCCCCCTCCCCTCCCCGGCGTTCTATTTTCTGTCTGTCATCTTCATCTTCTTCTTCTGCGTTCACTCGTATGCACACGAGTGGGCTTTTACGTGTATGACCGTTTTTACCCCGCCATGTAGGCAGCCATACTCCGTTTTCGGGGGTGTGCATGCTGTATGTTCTTGTTTCCATAACCCACCGAACGCCGACATGGATTACAGGATCTTTAACGTGCGTATTTGATCTTCTGCTTGCATATACACACGAAGGGGGGTTCAGGCACTAGCAGGTCTGCACATATGTTGACCTGGGAGATCGTAAAAATGTCCACCCTTTACCCACCAGGTGCCGTCACCGTGATTCGAACCCGGGACCCTCAGATTGACAGTCCAACGCTTTAACCATTCGGCTATTGCGCCCGTCCTGTCTGTCATGAATCACCACTTCCTTCGATAACTGAGAAGGCGTCGGGACCGAGTCGGTAAGGTGTAGTGACTGTGTGGCCCAGTGTTCACCAGTGATCAGGGTTCGAGGCCCTGTTTGATTCAGCAAGGTGTTACTCCGATTTGCCTCACTTCCTTACGTGTGAGCAGCAGAGCAACGCAGACAGGCCCCAGGAAAAGCAGTGCCAGCAAGCCTCCGACAGCCGCCACCATCCCCTGTCCACACTGCGTCAGAACCTTCCGGGCGCGGATTGGCCTGACCAATCATCTGCGCACCCACAGAGCCCAATCTACCCCACCCCCAGGATGACTAGATGGTCCTCGTCGATCCCGACGGACGAACCACACACGTGTGTGAATGGGTACCTGACTTTGACCCAAAGGAGAGGATTGTGCCCCGTCTTTCAATACCGAGCCCTAGACACAGTGGACATGTGTTGTCTGCGTAGCCATGTGTCGTAAAGCGCGTGCACAGCCGGTTTCGACTAGATCACGCCCCTTAGAGAGGCCACTGTGGCGCCGTCTTCGGTGATCTCCTGTTCTGGTAACGGTTTACAGTTGGCCGGGTTTTCTCTTGGGGAGTTTTCCTTCTCTTGGAAGGACTGCCTGCTGAGGCTGTCGGACTCCATCTGCCCGGGTTTGAAATCAGAGTTTTCTTTCTCCTAGAATATGTGGGTCCACGGCACCTTATTCCATATTATTTGGTGCAACCCCCAAAGGGAGGGCTCCCCCATCCGCCACCCGGGGGACCGCGCCCCTACGCCGTATAGTCCCGGCGCGAGAAGTGGACATGGATTCACTGTCCCGATGACCGTGAAATGGTGTGGTGACCTATGATCGAGATCCTGTCAGTTACATCCTTCTTTCTTTCTCTTCCGTTACTGTCACGTCACGGTACGGCACGGCACGGCATGGCATGGCATGACACGGCACGGTACGGCACGGCACGACACGGCACGACACGACACGGTACGGCACGGCACGGCACGGCACGGCACGGCACGACACGACACGACACGACACAGCACAACACATTCTTTTCTATCACATTTTTCACTCCCATCAGAAGCTGTAAAAAGTTTTTTTTATTAACGTGTTTTTTTTTTTCAAAAACACATCCTGTGTGTGTGTGTAAGTGTGTGTGTGTGTGTGTGTGTGTGCGTGTATTTTCGCGCGCGCGCGCGCGTCCGTAAGAGTATGGGTACGGAGGGTTTACTCAATGAGGGGATGTAAAATATGGAGTGTGAAGAACATGTTGTTGTTGTTTTTTGTTGTTGTTGTTTTGTTGTTGTTTTTTGGTTTTTGTTTTTTGTTGTTGTTTTTGTTGTTGTTGTTGTTTGTTTGTTTGTTTTGTTTTGTTTTGTTTGTTTTTGTTTTTTTTGTTTGTTTGTTTGTTTGTTGTTGTTTTTTTGGGGGGGTCCCCATTGCTTTTGGTTCCATGTGACTTTGTTTTTTCCGATGTTCGTTCAGTCAGCCACCACACCACCACCACACCACCACCACCACCACCACACCACCACCACCACACCCCATCCACACCACCACACCACCACCACCACACCACCACCACCACCACCACACCACCACCACCACACCCCATCCACACCACCACACCACCACCACCACCACCACCACCACACCACATCCACACCACCACCACCACCACCACCACCACCACCACCACCCACCTTCACAGCTGACTGACTGGACATCGGCGGTTTGGTAACACCCAGTCTGCTGAACTGACCGGTATTTCTGCTGCTACTGCAGTGAGGGAGAGACAGAGAGAGAGAGAGAGTGTGTGTGGGTGTGTGGAGGGAAGTGGTCGTGCGTGGGTTACAGGAGGAAGTATACCATTGAAGTTAAACTGATCAAGGCAAGGACTGCAGTATGGTTTGGCCAAGGCTTCCTGTTTCTATTTCTATGTCTGTCTGTCTCCCCTCCACCCCCCCTCCCTCCACCCCACCTCTCTCTCTCTCTCTCGCTTTCTCTCTCCTTTCTCCCTCCTTTCTCTTTCACTGCTCCCTCTGCCTTCCACATATATTATTTGCTCCTCCTTTCATTCATTCACTTTTTATCCTTTTCCTTCCTTTCCCCTCATTTCTGATTTTTTTTTCCCAGACCTCGATAAAGTTGTTCCTAAAGAAAACTGCAAATTTGATTCTAACATTTCTCAGTGCATCCGTCCATTTTCGTCTTCCGAAACGTTTGCGAAATATAAACGAATAAAAAAAGAAATAAGTAAATAATTGCGCAGACAGACAGACATGTGAATGGATGGATGGATGGATGGGTGGATAGATGAACAGACAGATAGATAGACATTTTTTTTTTTAAATCAATAAGCAAAAGCACATTCCGAAACTATTCTTCTTTTCCTTCTTTTGCACAAAAGAAAGTTTACTCAATGTTATGACCCCCCCCCTCTCTCTCTCTCTCTCTCTCTCTCTCTATATATATATATATATATATATATATACATGTATGTATGTATATATATATATGTGTGTGTGTGTGTGTGTGTGTGTGTGTGAGTGAGTGATGTCACTGAATATTTGCCGTACATTTTTTCAGACTACACACTTTTATGTTGCACTTTGCGTTTATGGTACAACCCCTTTGCCCTCCTACCTCACCACCACCACCACCACCCACCACCACCACCCACACACAAACCTTCGACCTGACATGGTTTCCACAAACGGAAGGCGTACACAGCTGGTTAGAATCACAGAACAGTCGTGCACCGGTGCCTTTTCTGTAACAGCATTTTCTCGGTCTCTCTATTCAAGCGACAAACATGACCAGAGTGAAACAAGGTGGAGCGGAGGTCTAGTGGTATACGTCCAGCTAGGAAGCGAGTGTCCAGGGGCCGGCCCCGAGTCCCATACACAGCGGGATTTTTACTCCCCCTCTTAATACATCCTGTGGTCGTCCGGGTGCTAGTCTTTCGGATGAAACTATAAACCTGGGATCCTGTTTGCCCGTTTACAGCATGCAAAGGTTGTATTTGACCTTTTCTTCCGCTTTGACAGTAAAACGAAAACAGCCACAAGCAGAATTAAAAGAAGAAGAAGAAAAAAAAAAAAAGAACGAATGGCGCTAACTATAGCGAGGCGGTTTTGTTTGTTTGTTTGTTTGTTGTTTTCCCGGTGAGAACACCCTGAATGTCACACAGTAATATAAAGTGACAAAAACACAATAGGTTACAATACAATACAATACAATACAATACAATACAACACGATACGATACGATACGATGTGATACAGAGTGAAAATGGGTAGAGGAGAAAGGATGTGGGGTGGTGTTGTGTTACGGATCACCACGCTCACAACAACGTGACTGGTTTTATGTGTGTGTGTTTTTTGTTTGTTTGTTGTTGTTTTTTTCTTCTTTTTTTTTTTTTTTTTTTTTTTTTTACATGAAAGGGAAATAAGGATAGATAAAATGAGAGCTGGCAATGATGCCATCGTGTGTGTGTGAGGCGTGGCGTGTAGCCGTGATGCCTTCCCGTTCACCAGACAGTCTGGGGAGATTAACTCTCTGCTGTGGATTCTGCCAGCTGCATGGAGGAGGGAGAACAGCACGCAGATAAGGGCTAACACAAACAGACCAGCAGAACAAAGAACAATTGACACTGCTCTCTTCAGTGTGTGAGGCGTGCAACATGGATGCTTCATTCAAGTGTTTGTTTCTCCGTGGATACAAGCTGATGGATTGACTCTGTGCTGCGGATTCTGGCAGTCAAAAGTGATGAAGGGGGGGGGGGGGGAAGGGGAGGGGGGTCGGGGCGGTGGGGGGGGGGGGGGGGGGTCGACGCTTAAAGCTGTGAACAAAGAGCACGATTTACCACACTGCTTTGTCAAAACGTGGCAAGAGACAGGGAAGATGTTAATCTTCGGTTAGTTAAGACTGTGTGTGTGTGTGTGTGTGTCCACTCTTTCTTTCTTTCTTTCTTTCTTTCTCCCTCTCTCTCTCTCTCTCTCTCTCTGCCTCTGCCTGTCTGTCTGTGTATCGTTATTGTTTCCACATCAGATGGTATCAACCGTTGGTTAACTCGCCTCGAAACTTTTCCAGAAGCACAAACGAAACCAAGGCAGCTCTGTGAGAAGAGGTGTGTATGTGTGTGTGTGTGTGTGTGTGTGTGAGAGAGAGAGAGAGAGAGAGAGAGAGAGACTAGTGTGTCGTTGCAGAATCACTGTGGGCAAGAGAGTGAGCGAAGTTTGTTGTGTTTTATTTCATTAATTTCTTCATGAAGGGGGTCATGGGAGAAGCTTAGAGGATGAGAGCTCGCACAGATGAGTAGCAAGAGCAATGGATCTTGATGCTGCCTCGAATGGCGAGTGTGTGGAAACGTGCTTATATAATTATAGGTGTGACTAGGCTGAATGTGTACTGTACTAATTCTGTTTCATGTCATTAGTTGTTGTTTTTTCTGATCAGCACAGTAAATATAGCTTCTCTCCCTCTCTGGTCCACTGTGAGGTAGAGCAGGAGAGGACGGTTGTCAGTGATAAAGGTTGACAAAAGATCGACGGGCGCAATAGCCGAGTGGTTAAAGCGTTGGACTTTCAATCTGAGGGTCCCGGGTTCGAATCACGGTGACGGCGCCTGGTGGGTAAAGGGTGGACATTTTTCCGATCTCCCAGGTCAACATATGTGCAGACCTGCTAGTGCCTGAACCCCCTTCGTGTGTAAACGCATGCAGAAGATCAAATACGCACGTTAAAGATCCTGTAATCCATGTCAGCGTTCGGTGGGTTATGGAAACAAGAACATACCCTGCACGCACACCCCCGAAAGCGGAGTATGGCTGCCTACATGGCGGGGTAAAAACGGTCATACACGTAAAAACCCACTCGTGTACATGCGAGTGAACGTGGGAGTTGCAGCCCACGAACGCAGAAGAAGAAGAAGAAGACAAAAGATCGATGAAAGGTATGATAGTTAAGGGATGGTGAGGTAATTGCAGGCAGAAATCAGTTTGCCCGAATAAAGCGTTTCGGGGCCTTTTTTTTTTCTCTCGAGTGATGCTGTTTTCCAGGCAAAGGAAGCTTTAAGATCATCTCCGCGTAAATAGTTTGTGTCCGTGGTTCGTAAATGCCTGTGTACTTTTGTTGCACCCTTGGCATGGCAAATGTAATACAGAGTTCACTATGTTTACGCATGTACTTACATCCCTGCTATATATAGGACAGGTACTTACATCCCTGCTATATAGGACAGGTACTTACATCCCTGCTATATAGGACAGGTACTTACTTCCCTGGTATGTAGGACAGGTACTTACATCTACATCCCTGCTATATAGGACAGGTACTTACATCTCTGGTATGTAGGACAGGGCTTCCTCTCTGGTGATTGATAATGCGGGAGGGGGTGGGGGGGGGAAGGGGGAAGCCTTGGAAGATGTGATCACTTCACCACACAGTGGTTTTCCACTCCATTTAGTAGGTGGTATCCTCGCTTCAGTCACACGCAGAGAGTAGGTCGGTATGTCAAACTGCCTTCACGCACTCTCCCACCCACCCCCCTGTCCCCCTCCCTACTTCCCCCATCTCTCTCTCCCTCTCTCTCTCTCTCTCTCTTTCTTTGTCTGTCTCTTCGTCTCTCTCTGTCTCTCTCTCTCTGTCTCTCTCTCTCTCTCCCTCTCTCTCTCTCTCTCTCTCTCTCTCTCTCTCTCTCTCTGTGTGTGTCCGTGTTTTGCCGCACTGTCTCGTCTGTCTGCTTGTCCGTATCTCGGCCTCGGTCTCTTTCTCTCTATGTCTGTCTCTCTTTCTTTGTCTGTCTCTTCGTCTCTCTCTCTCTCTCTCTCTGTCTCTCTGACTGTCTCTGTCTGTCTCTCTGACTGTCTCTGTCTCTGTCTGTCTCTGCCTCTCTCTCTCTCTCTCTCTCTCTCTCTCTTCTGTGTGTGTGTGTGTCTGTGTGTGTCTGTGTCTGTCTCCGTCTCCCTCTCTCTCTGTCTCAGTCTCTGTCTGTCTGTCTGTCTCTCTCTCTCTCTCTCTCTCTCTCTCTCTCTCTCTCTCTCTCTCTCTCTCTTCACCCTTTATTTCTCTTTCGCTCTCACTCTCACTGCCCGTCCTGTTTCTCATCCTATCTCTGCCTGTCTCTATGTCTCTATCATTCTTTCCATTCCAACCCAGCACTTTCTCTCTCTCTCTCTCTCTCTCTCATTAATGCAGGTATCATGATTATGTACTTGTAAATGCTACTGTGCAATTGAGTGTATTTGAATTTCATGTATGTTTTTTCTATAACCTTTTGTTATCTTGTGAACATTTTGATTTCATTTCTTTTTGCCCTGAGGGCTGGATGTAAAAAAAGCTTATGCATGCTTATTCCACTTCCCTCATTAAAAAGATTCGTTCGTTCGTTCTCTCTCTCTCTCTCTCTCTCTCTCTCTCTCTCTCTCTCTCTCTCTCTCTCTTTCTCTCTTTCTCTCTGTTCTATCTATCTATCTATCTATCTGTCTGTCTGTCTGTCTGTCTCTGTCTCAGTTTGTCTCTCTTTCTCCATCTGCCTCTTTCCGCTTGCGTCCCGGCTCTGTTCTTCACTCTTTCCTGTCACCCACTCCATCCAAGTGTGTGTGTGTGTGTGTGTGTGTGTGTGTGTGTGTGTGTGTGCGTACCTAAGTCAGATACACATTCACACCTGGGGTCGAGTGAGTAAAATGGGAGTGAACCCCTGACCGATTCCGCACCGTGGTCCCCTTTCAAAAGACCCCCCCACCCCCAGCCCCACCCCCACCCCCAGGCGGGAAGCTTAACCAACTGCTACCTTCGCTCAAATAGTGCCCTCAAGACATATCTCCGTGACTGTGGACCCAAAACGTCAGAGGAAAACTGTCATTCCATGTCACTTCATCAAGACATATCCCCATGACTGTGGACCTAAACCGTCAGAGGAAAGCTGTCATTCCATGTCACTTCATCAAGACATATCCCCATGATTGTGGACCCAAAACGTCAGAGGAAAACTGTCATTCCATGTCACTTCATCAAGACATATCCCCATGACTGTGGACCCAAAACGTCAGAGGAAAACTGTCATTCCATGTCACTTCATCAAGACATATCCCCATGACTGTGGACCTAAACCGTCAGAGGAAAACTGTCATTTCATGTCACTTCATCAAGACATATCCCCATGACTCTGTGCCCAAAGCGTTAGAAGAAAACTGTCATTCCATGTCACTTCATCAAGACATATCCCCATGACTGTGGACCCAAAACGTCAGAGGAAAACTGTCATTCCATGTCACTTCATCAAGACATATCCCCATGACTGTGGACCCAAAACGTCAGAGGAAAACTGTCATTCCATGTCACTTCATCAAGACATATCCCCATGACTGTGGACCCAAAACGTCAGAGGAAAGCTGTCATTCCATGTCACTTCATCAAGACATATCCCCATGACTGTGGACCTAAACCGTCAGAGGAAAACAGCCATTTCATGTCACCTCATCGATCCTCCAGCGTGTCCCTCGGTGCTATCTCTGTGATTTAAAGACCTTGTGGTCTGGGACCAGTTCTTTCTTTGCCGAGGACTTGGCCGTCTGCTGTATAGAGCCATCTCCTGTCAGCGTCAGCGTGATCAGTGAAGGTTCCCCCGAAGCCATTGGAAGAAGAAAAAAACATTAGTTTTCTCTGATAAAAGAAGCTACTGAAAGAACAAAAAGACGTCGGTCTTCTGTGATAAAAGGAGAAGCCAGTGGAAAAAAAAATACCCACAAAAACATCAGTCCTGTCTGATAAAAAAAAAAAACCCAACAAAAAACCATCAGTCTTCTATGATAAAAGGATTTAGGGTGCTGCCATATGTCCTTTGAAATACGCATGACGGTACTGATGCATTTCCTAGTGTTTTATACCATTCATTTTTTCCCCCCGTTATTCATCAGTTGGCCGTTTTGCATGTCAGATTACTGTCTGGTTCTCTCTCTCTCTCTCCTCTCTCTCCCTCTCTCTCTCTCTCTCTCTCTCTCCACCCATTAGCTACCATTAGAACCTAATCACAGTAAACCATTTCGTCGGTAGGTTGATAAGCTGATTGCCTTGATTGTCTGTGTTGATGTTGTCGTTGTTTTTGTTGTTGTTATCAGGCGTAAATTCGGATGAGACGATAAACCGAGGTCCCGTGTGCAGCATGCACTTAGCGCACGTAAAAAAAAAAAAACACGGCAACAAAAGAGTTGTTCCTGGCAAAATTATGTAGAAAAATCCACTTCGATCGGAAAAACAAATAAAACTGCACGCAGGAAAAAAAAAAAAA
Source organism: Babylonia areolata (assembly GCF_041734735.1). Taxonomy (NCBI): domain Eukaryota; kingdom Metazoa; phylum Mollusca; class Gastropoda; order Neogastropoda; family Buccinidae; genus Babylonia; species Babylonia areolata. The sequence continues at coordinate 42,306,398 of NC_134901.1, read as the reverse complement.
AAAAAAAAATGGGTGGCGCTTTAGTGTAGCGACGCGCTCTCTCAGGGGAGAGCAGCCCGAATTTCACACAGAGAAATCTGTTGTGATAAAAAGAAATACAAATACAAATAAATTTACGACCGATGTTGTGCTGTCGCTCTTCAGGGGGTCCAAGAAAGAGGCAGAAGCATTCAACAAGAGATCACACGGACCTCAAAATCACATCGGTTGCTGCTTGCCTGCTTGCGCCCCTCGCAGTCAGCCGGGACGTAATGAGGCCAGAGGAGGAGGAGGGAACGCCCACGTGGCCATGAACAGCAGAGGCAAGGCAAGGTAAGATAGTTTCTCCCATATTCCATCTGCGGGCATTGAGACACTACACACGTGCATCTTTCAGCACACACCATACAGACAATAGGAGTGATGTAAAAAAAAAAAATAAAAAAAAAAAAGAATAGGGAAAAACCTTTTTTTTTAAATTACACCACATTATGTTTTGGAAATTGATCGGTCAGTATGAGATGGTTAGTTTAGTTTAGATGATGTTCGACTGATGGCTGCATTCTGTGATCATTTATTTTGAGTCCATCGACGTATTTTAGAACAACTTTCAGACTGCCAGTTTATGGATGAACACCAATGGTAAAATTTCCATCCCTCCTTCCAACAACTGACTCACTCACTCATTCCCTCGACCGCTGGGGTCGTTGGGGGGACATGAGGAAGATGTCATAGCTCGTCACGCCGTTCTGTTGGCAGCTGTCGTGAGGAGATCTGGCATCGTCATTTTGGTCCCTTCCAACAACCCTTCTTCCCAAACCTCACCTCTCTCTCTGTCTCTCTTTCTTTCTCTCTTTTTCATTCTCTGTCTCTTTCTCTGTGTGTGTGTGTGGTGTGTGTGTGTGTGTGTATCTGAATCTCTCTCTCTTTCTCTCTCTTCCTCCATCTCTCTTCCTCCATCTCTCTTCCTCCATCTCTCTTCCTCCATCTCTCTCCCTCCTCCCGCCCTCTGCTTCCCTCTCCCTCTCCCATCTGTACACCTCAATGGGTTTGTTGTTGTTTTTTACGAAACACACGCAGTCATCAGTATCAACTGCCAGCACCTCTTCCCTTGACTAAGCACCTGATATCAAAATAAGTGCGTACTTATGCATAAAATTATCTTTTGTAAATCTCCTGCTTATCCTGCGTATCCACACCAAACCATTGCCTGCTATGAAATTCGCAACCCTAACTCCCGAAATGCGACACTTATTCTACCCAAGCCAAAAATAGACCTTTATAAATTGAGTTTGGCATACTCCGGCACGCACTGCTGGAACAATCTCCCCAAACACCTCAAAGAACCCTTTTCAATCACAACATTCAAAGAGAAACTTGGACAGTACATGTGTGCCGAAAGCCAGACCGAAAATCTGGTAAAAATATTGTCACTGACAATCCTTTCAAACTATGTCGAAATACGTCAATCAGTTGATAACGTATCACGCCATTGAACATCGCTTTCAGAGATCTGAATGTGTTCTCCTTACAGTGGACATAAACTAACGAAATCAAACTCTAGTCTGGTCATGTCTACGATTCTGTATACTTACATGTATTACAAACTGTGAACCATCCTCACCCAACTCTTTTTTGTCCGCACTGGCATATCTTTACATCTCTCTCTCTCTCTCTCTCTCTCTCTCTCTCTTTGTCTCTGTCTCTCTTTCTCCTCGGGGCTCGTATACGTTTATGTGTATTTGTTTGTGTTTTCATATCTGTGAAACTGCATGTTTGTTGCATATCTGTTATACGCGCGCGCGCGCGCGCGTGTGTGTGTGTGTGTGTGTGTGTGTTTAATTCATTTGCTAATTTATCATTATCATTGTCTTTTATTTTATTTTCATTATTGTTGTTGTTGTTATTATTATTATTATTATTATTATTATTATTATTATTATTATCTTCATTTCTTTTCTTCTCTTTTTTTTCTCAAGGCCTGACTAAGCACGTTGGGTTACGCTGCTGGTCAGGCATCTGCATGGCAGATGTGATATAGCGTATATGGATTTGTCCGAACGCAGTGACGCCTCCTTGAGCTACTGATACTGATGCTGTTACTGTCTGTCTGTCTGTGTCTGTGTCCGTGTCTGTCTGTCTGTCTCGGGTTTTTTTGTTTGTTTTTTTTCTCTTGCTCTGTCTCTATATCACTCTGTCTCTTTCTGTCTCTGTCTCTATATCTCTCTGTCTCTTTCTGTCTCTGTCTCTATATCTCTCTGTGTCTGTCTTTGCCTCTTCCCCCCAACTCCCTTCACCCCCCTCCCCCCCCCCTGGCCCCCCACCCCACCCCGCACCCGCTTCCCCCCACCACCACCACCCCCACCCCTGTCTCTCTCTCTCCTTCTCTCTATCTCCTTCCCATGCGTTTATGGTCGAATCCTGTTCCAAATAAAATCACAGATAACACCTCTGAATTTTTGCATAATATCAGAAGGTTATAATGATAAAGGGGGGAAACTGTGTGATAAGAAAAATAAAATCATTTTGTTTCTTGTTTCCATTGTTGTGTGTGTATACACACACGTCATCGTTTCTCGATGTTTTACTGCATTCAAAGGAGCTCAATGGAGGCGCAGACAAAACCGGACAAAACACGTGTGTTGTTGTTTTTTTTTGATGGAATAAAGAGATGTAAAGCCTTTCTAAATAATTGCTGTGGATGCAGCATACATTGTCCATTGGATGTGGTGTTGGGGAGCTCCGAGTCACTAAGGTTTGTGGCGATCCTCGGGGAGCAAGGCGCTGTTTTTGACAAACACGGTTCTGGTGAAGCGGTGATGGCATTTTCGTTTTTATGTATTTCTTCTTCTTTTATATATCTATATCTATCTATCTATCGATATTTTTTTTTTCCTTTTTTTTCTTTGTCTTTATGGCCCAGGATATTTCTGTGAACGTTTTGGATAATGTTTGTACTTTATCTGTGTTCATGTTTATGCTACATACATAATTATCTGTCTGGGGGGGGGGGGGTTGAACGGTTGACCCAGACATTCCACTCAACTCTGCGGAACAAAAAAAAACAAAAAAAAACTGTTAAAACCGACACAAGTGGTACTTCTCATGTATGTATTTCCATCAGCCAGTGTACCAGATGGCTTCGGTTAAACTGGCTTTTCAATTGTCTGTGGAGTGCGGGGTGAGGTGTGAAGGGTGCGGTACAGGGCGCTGCCTCACGTGGGTTTTATCTTCAGTTTAACGTCTATTCACTATAAGTGTTTTTAGACGGAAAGGAGTAAAGAAGTGGATAAAGGAAAGGGAATGCATGTGAATATTAGTGTAAAAAAAAGTATTCATGTTATGTATCAGAGGAAAAGTATGTTATAAGAAAAAGGTCTAAGGAGATTGTGGTGTGTATTGAATGAGGTGTCATGGGAAGGAGAATATGTATATGCATATCAACAAGTATTAACCTACAACAATGTAAATATAAATAACAACATTAATTATAACACATCAAAGGAGGATACCAACTGGACTGGAGTTTAAAATTTCCGAAAACATTCTAAGCAATGAATAATCATTCAAAATCTTTTCAGTGGCTAATGAAACATTGGAAGAAAAGTCATCAACTACATCTTTAGGAATTAAATGTCTTATGCTCGGACAATGAATGAGTAGATGACTTACAGTTATTTGCTTACCGCATATACATTTTATATTTTTCTCGTGGGTGTCTGTGGTGAGGTGTGAAGGGTGCAGTACAGGGCCCTGCTTCACGTGGGTGTCTGTGGAGTGCGGGGTGAGGTGTGAAGGGTGCAGTACAGGGCCCTGCTTCACGTGCGTGTCTGTGGTGAGGTGTGAAGGGTGCAGTACAGGGTGTTGCTTCACGTGGGTGTCTGTGGAGAGGTGTGAAGGGTGCAGTACAGGGCCCTGCTTCACGTGGGTGTCTGTGGAATGCGGGGAGAGGTGTGAAGGGTGCAGTACAGGGTGTTGCTTCACGTGGGTGTCTGTGGAGTGCGGGGTGAGGTGTGAAGGGTGCAGTACAGGGCCCTGCTTCACGTGCGTGTCTGTGGAGTGCGGGGTGAGGTGTGAAGGGTGCAGTACAGGGCCCTGCTTCACGTGGGTAGCTGTATTTTCAGAGCGTGATAACAACTCGGCTCCAAAGTTATCTTGGATTCAGTCAGAACTTTGTCTGTCTGTCCGTTTGTCTTGTCCATGGGTCGGTTTCTCTCTCTGTCTGTCTCTCTGTCTCTGTCTCTCTCCCTCGCTCCCTCTCTCCCTCTCCCTCTCTCTCTCTCTCTCTCTCTCTCTCTCTCTCTCTTTCTCTCTCTTTTCTCCATCTCTGTCTCTGTGTTTGATTCTGTCTCAGTTTTATTTTTTGGTGAGCTTCCGGTCTTCTGGTCGCTTCTTTGCATGTCACTTTTTGATGTGGTATACTCCTGTCTCTTTGGGTCGTTTTCTGTCTGTGTGGGTCGTTTCCTGTCTGTGTGGGTCGTTTCCTGTCTGTATGGGTGGGTCGTTTCCTGTCTGTCTGGGTCGCTTCCTGTGTCTCTGGGTCGCTTCCTGTGTGTGGGGGTCGCTTCCTGTGTGTGTGGGTCGCCTCCTGTCTCTCTGGGTCGTTTTCTGTCTGTGTGGGTCGTTTCCTGTCTGTCTGGGTCGCTTCCTGTCTCTCTGGGTCGCTTCCTGTCTCTCTGGGTTGCTTCCTGTATCTCTTGATCGCTTCCTGTCTCTCTGGGTCGCTTCCTGTCTCTCCGGGTCGCTTCCTGTGTCTCTTCCTGTGACATTGAAGTGTGGACACCAAGTGCCTATGACGTCACACAGAGGTCTTTGTCACTAAGGGGTTAATTAAGTGACATTGAAGTGTGGACACCAAGTGCCTGTCACGTCACAGAGGTCTGTGTTGCTATGGGGTTAATCAAATGACATTGAAGTGTAGGAGTTTCAGTTAGACTCTGTCTGCCGCCCCCCCACCACCCCCCAGAAATCTCTGTGTCTGTCTCTGTCTCTGTTTGTCTCTGTCTGTCTGTCTCTCTTTCCCACTCTCTCTCTCTCTCTCTCTTTCATTCTCTCTGTCTGCCATTTTTTTTATGTGAATCACGTAGTTTAATTTCAAGCTTCTGAATAGAAAGACCTCGAAAATCGATCGAAAATCAATCAATAAGCCGATAGAGACCTCTGTCTGCATCGGTAAGTGAACAGAAGTAACATGTGAGGAGTAGGAAAACTGTAGGAGGGGGAAAGAAGAAAGGGGGGGGTGAAGAGGAAGTAGTTTGCGCTCAAACCCACGCTGCCTGAATAATGTTTCCCTGGTGTGGTGTGGTTGGAATCCAAATGGTTAAGTTTATTCCTGGTCTTCGAACGGATGTATTTTTTCTGTCGTTTGTGTGTGTGTGTGTGTGTGTGTGTGTATGCATGTGTATGATAGAGAGAAAGAGACAAATACAGAAAGAAAGAAGGGGGAGTGGGGGGAGGGGGGCAAACAAAAAGAGAGAGAGAGAAAGAAGGTGAGAGAGAGAGGGTATTTTCAAGCGTGCGACTGACCACGAACATGCTCGCGTGTGTAAGCGTGTTAAATTTTCATCTGGACACGCTTCGAGAGCACGAACATTAGAAGCACTTGCGCACAGTATGGTTTGGACATTTTCAACACGTCAACTGACCATTCCCTAACGGAAGTCAGGTTCCAGTTCATACCTGGGAGAAGTGAGGAACACCAATTAACACCTGGGTGAAGTGAGGAACACCCATTAACAAAGGTTGTGATGGTCTATGATTTAAATCACGAAGGCTGTAATGGTCTATGATTTAAATCACGAAGGCTGTGATGGTCTATGATTTAAATCACGAAGGTTGTGATGGTCTATGATTTAAATCACGAAGGTTGTGATGGTCTATGATTTAAATCACGAAGGCTGTAATGGTCTATGATTTAAATCACGAAGGCTGTAATGGTCTATGATTTAAATCACGAAGGCTGTGATGGTCTGTGATTTAAATCACGAAGGTTGTGATGGTCTATGATTTAAATCACGTAAGTTGTAATGGTCTATGATTTAAATCACGAAGGCTGTAATGGTCTATGATTTAAATCACGAAGGTTGTGATGGTCTATGATTGAAATCACGTTGGGTGTGATGGTCTATGATTGAAATCACGTTGGGTGTGATGGTTTATGATTTAAATACAAAGTTTGTGATGATCTATGACTGAAATCGCGTTGGGTGTGATGGTTATGATTGAAATCACGTTGGGTGTGATGGTCTATGATTGAAATCACGTCGGCTGTAATGGTTTATGATTTAAATCACTAAGGTTGTGATAGTTTATGATTTAAATCACGAAGGCTGTAATGGTCTATGATTTAAATCACGAAGGCTGTAATGGTCTATGATTTAAATCACTAAGGTTGTGATGGTCTATGATTTAAATCACGAAGGCTGTAATGGTCTATGATTTAAATCACGAAGGCTGTAATGGTTTATGATTTAAATCACTAAGGCTGTAATGGTCTATCACGTTGATTGTGATGGTCTATGATTTAAATCACGTTGGTTGTAATGGTTAATGATTTAAATCACGTAAGTTGTAATGGTTAATGATTTAAATCACGTTGGATGTGATGGTCTATGATTTAAATCACGTTGGGTGTGATGGTCTATGATTTAAATTACGTTGGGTGTGATGGTTTATGATTTAAATCACGAATGTTGTGATGGCCTGTGATTTAAATCACGAAGGCTGTGATGGTCTATGATTTAAATCACGAAGGCTGTAATGGTTTATGATTCAAATCACGTAGGCTGTAATGTTTTATGATTTAAGTAACAAAGTTTCTGATGGTCTATGATTGAAATCACGTTGGGTGTGATGGTCTATGATTGAAATCACGTGGGCTGTAATGGTTTATGATTTAAATCACGTTGGTTGTGAAGGTCTAATGATTTAAATCACGTTGGTTGTGAAGGTCTAATGATTTAAATCACGTTGGTTGTGAAGGTCTAATGATTTAAATCACGTTGGTTGTGAAGGTCTAATGATTTAAATCACGTTGGTTGTGAAGGTCTATGATTTAAATCACGTTGGTTGTGAAGGTGTACCGCTGGCCTCTCACTGGACATTGACTTGCTGTTTCAAGCACACATGCACAATGAACAGCTTGAACAAATGCCTTTAAAAATATTGCTGTTTCAGTCATTCGGTGGTTTATAAACACTTTAGGGGTTTTTCATTCTAAACCATGGAAGTGCAAATGCACAACGCAAGAAGAAAACACAACTGGGTTTCCTACATCAGCTGCATACACTGCTGTCGCCCGAAAATTCAGCACCAGTTCACCACAACCCCACAAAGAAAACTGTGCAAAGTCCCAAGTGGTCTTTAACTATTAGTAAACCGTATTGGCATGAGGGGGTTAATGCTGGGCTGAGTCGAAGGGTGCAAAGCGATGTTTACGTGAAGGGCGTTTTGTCAGCTGACATTGCCAACACCAAGATCGTCATTTTGCTATTAGGTTAGGCAGCTGGGATGGGCTCTCTCTCTCTCTCTCTCTCTCTCTCTCTCTCTCTCTCTCTCTCTCTCTCTCTCTCTCTGTCTTTCTCTCTGTCTCTGTCTCTCTCTCTCTCTCTCTCTCTCTCTCTCTCTCTCTCTCTTTCTGCGCGCGCGCGCGTGTACACACACACACACACAAACAAACAAACAAACACGTACACACACACGCACACACACTCACACACACACACACACACACACACACACACACACACACACACACACACACACACACACACACACACACACACACAGCTTTCTATTCTTTCAGGCGGGTGTTCTTTACAGCATCTGTCACAACAGATTTCAGCGTGTAAAGTCCCTGCTGCTCTCCCCGGGAACAAAGCTTGGTCCTAATCCGGCGCAATTCCTCTTTATTCCCTCCAAAGTCGGGCTTTGCACACCGATTTGCCAGGAACAAGTCTTGTTACCGTGGGTTCTTTAACCTGCGCTATGTGCTCGCTGAATATGGATCTCTTGATAATCGTCTCATCAGCACCAGACCAGCACACACACCATTACAAAATGTGCAGCGAAACGGAGTATTGAAAAATCACGGTCAATGCTGGAATGAAACCCAGGACACGTTTTTCGTGTTAGTGTCATAATCTGTATAGTCTCAGGAGACCCCGAGGCAAAATCATTCAGGCATTGGATCTTCTGCTCCACGGTTCACCAGAGATCAAGTTCCGAGCTCCTATTGTTGATGGTTTTTGTTGTTGTTGTTGTTGTCTTTCTTTTTCTTTTGTTGTTGTTGTTTTTCCTTTTGCCTTTTATCTTTCTTCTTTTTCTTTTCCTTTTTCTTAAATTCGGTTATGTTCTGTGTTGTTCCGTTCTGTTCTGTCTTATTCTGTTCTGTCCCATTCCGTTCTGTTCTGTCTTCCGTTATGTTCTGTCTTATTCCGTTCTGTTCTGTCTAATTCCGTTCTGTTCTGTCTTCCGTTCTGTCCTGTCTTATTCCGTTCTGTTCTGTCTTCCGTTCTGTTCTGTCTTATTCTGTTCTGTTCTGTCTTCCGTTCTGTTCTGTCTTGTTCTGTTCTTTCTTATTCCGTTCTGTTCTGTCTTCCGTTCTGTTCTGTCTTATTCTGTTCTGTTCTGTCTTATTCCGTTCTGTTCTGTCTTCTTCTGTTCTGTTCTTTCTTATTCCGTTCTGTTCTGTCTTCCGTTCTGTTCTGTCTTATTCTGTTCTGTTCTGTCTTATTCCGTTCTGTTCTGTCTTATTCAGTTCTGTTCTGTCTTCCGTTCTGTTCTGTCTTATTCCGTTCTGTTCTGTCTTATTCTGTTCTGTTCTGTGTTATTCAGTTCTGTTCTGTCTTCCGTTCTGTTCTGTGTTATTCCGTTCTGTTCTGTCTTATTCTGTTCTGTTCTGTGTTATTCAGTTCTGTTCTGTCTTCCGTTCTGTTCTGTCTTCTTCTGTTCTGTTCTGTCTAATTCTGTTCTGTTCTGTTTAATTCCGTTCTGTTCTGTCTAATTCCGTTCTCTTCTGTCTTATTCTGTTCTGTTCTGTCTTCCGTTCTGTTATGTCTTATTCTGTTCTGTCTTATTCGTTCTGTTATGTCTTATTCTGTTCTGTCTTATTCCGTTCTGTTCTGTCTTCCGTTCTGTTCTGTCTTATTCTGTTCTGTTCTGTCTTCCGTTCTGTTCTGTCTTATTCCGTTCTGTTATGTCTTATTCCGTTCTGTTCTGTCTTATTCCGTTCTCTTCTGTCTTATTCCGTTCTCTTCTGTCTTCTTCCGTTCTCTTCTGTCTTATTCCGTTCTGTGGTGTTCTGTTTCATTAAAAGAATGGGCTTTTACGTGCACGACCCGTTTCGACAGCGTCATGCAGGCAGCCATCATCATCAGCAGTTCTTTCTGAGTTATTTGGATCGGTAGAACAGCATCTGGAACCACTGTAACTCTCTGGGACTGGTGGTTTCTCCAGCCGTTTGCCAAAAAGACATGGGTCTCACCAACACTGTCTAATTCCGTTCTGTTCTGTCTAATTCCGTTCTGTTCTGTCTTATTCCGTTCTGTTCTGTCTTATTCCGTTCTGTTCTGTCTAATTCCGTTCTGTTCTGTCTTCTTCCGTTCTGTTCTGTCTTCCGTTCTGTTCTGTCTAATTCCGTTCTGTTCTGTCTTATTCCGTTCTGTTCTGTCTTATTCCGTTCTGTTATGTCTTATTCCGTTCTGTTCTGTCTAATTCCGTTCTCTTCCGTCTTATTCCGTTCTCTTCCGTTCTGTTCCGTCTTATTCCGTTCTCTTCCGTTCTGTTCTGTCTTATTCCGTTCTGTTCTGTCTTATTCCGTTCTGTTCTGTCTTATTCCGTTCTCTTCCGTTCTGTTCTGTCTTATTCCGTTCTGTTCTGTCTTATTCCGTTCTGTTCTGTCTTATTCCGTTCTGTTCTGTCTTATTCCGTTCTCTTCCGTTCTGTTCTGTCTTATTCCGTTCTGTTCTGTCTTCTTCCGTTGTGTGCCGTCTTATTCCGTTGTGTGCCGTCTTATTCCGTTCTGTTCTGTCTTATTTCGTTCTGTTCTGTCTTATTCCGTTCTGTGCTGTTCTGTTATTTGGATCGGTAGAACAGCATCTGGAACCACTGTAACTCTCTGGGACTGGTGGTTTCTCCAGCAGGTTTCCCAAAAGAAATGGGTCTCACCAACAAGAACATGAAGAAAAGAATATGATGGGGTGAGACCATATTTATTTAGGATGACGTGGCATGCGCCATCTTGGTGGTGCGTGAGCTGTGATGACTTTCTTATTGATTCTGTGTGGTGGGTTTGTCTGGTCTAGTGCCTTGTTATTTATATATTTGATAGTATCTGTCTGAGTCGACGTAATTTTCTATGTCTCTGTCTGTCTCTGTCTCTGTCTCTCTGTTTGTTTCTCACCTCCTTCCTTCCCTCTACATTTCAATGTTTTGCCCACCGCCGATGTTCAAGTAAACGTATATTGTGTTGATTCATTTTCAATGCTCTCTTCTCATAATTTCGTTTGATTTCGTTTCGTCTATCTCTCCTTCTCCCCATCCCCCCCCCCCCTCTCTCTCTCTCTCTCTCTCTCTCTCTCTCTCTGTGTCTCTCTATGTCTCCTTTTCTCTCTCTTTCTCTCATTTCTCCTTCTCTATCTGTATCTCCTTGTTCTGTCATCCGTTCTGTTCTGTCTTATTCCGTTCTGTTCTGTCCTATTCCGTTCTGTTCTGTCTAATTCCGTTCTGTTCTGTGTTATTCCGTTCTGTTCTGTGTTATTCCGTTCTGTTCTGTCTTCCGTTCTGTCTAATTCAGTTCTGTTCTGTCTTATTCCGTTCTGTTCTGTCTAATTCCGTTCTGTTCTGTCTTATTCCGTTCTGTTCTGTCTTCCGTTCTGTCTAATTCAGTTCTGTTCTGTCTTATTCCGTTCTGTTCTGTCTAATTCCGTTCTGTTCTGTCTTATTCCGTTCTGTTCTGTCTTCTTCCGTTCTGTTCTGTCTTATTCCGTTCTGTTCTGTCTTATTCCGTTCTGTTCTGTCTTATTCCGTTCTGTTCTGTCTTATTCCGTTCTGTTCTGTCTTATTCCGTTCTGTTCTGTCTTATTCCGTTCTCTTCCGTTCTGTTATGTCTTCTTCCGTTCTGTTCTGTGTTATTCCGTTCTGTTCTGTCTTATTCCGTTCTGTTCTGTCTTATTCCGTTCTGTTCCGTTCTGTTATGTCTTCTTCCGTTCTGTTCTGTGTTATTCCGTTCTGTTCTGTCTTATTCCGTTCTGTTCTGTCTTATTCCGTTCTCTTCCGTTCTGTTATGTCTTCTTCCGTTCTGTTCTGTGTTATTCCGTTCTGTTCTGTCTTATTCCGTTCTCTTCCGTTCTGTTATGTCTTCTTCCGTTCTGTTCTGTGTTATTCCGATCTGTTCTGTCTTATTCCGTTCTGTTCTGTCTTATTCCGTTCTGTTCTGTCTTATTCCGTTCTCTTCCGTTCTGTTATGTCTTCTTCCGTTCTGTTCTGTGTTATTCCGTTCTGTTCTGTCTTATTCCGTTCTGTTCTGTCTTATTCCGTTCTGTTCCGTTCTGTTATGTCTTCTTCCGTTCTGTTCTGTGTTATTCCGTTCTGTTCTGTCTTATTCCGTTCTGTTCTGTCTTATTCCGTTCTCTTCCGTTCTGTTCTGTGTTATTCCGTTCTGTTCTGTGTTATTCCGTTCTGTTCTGTCTTATTCCGTTCTGTTCTGTCTTATTCCGTTCTGTTATGTCTTATTCCGTTCTGTTATGTCTTATTCCGTTGTGTGCCGTCTTATTCCGTTCTGTGCTGTTCTGTTATTTGGATCGGTAGAACAGCATCTGGAACTACTGTAACTCTCTGGGACTGGTTGGTTTCTCCAGCAGGTTTCCCAAAAGAAATGGGTCTCACCAACAAGAACATGAAGAAAAGAATATGATGGGGTGAGACCATATTTATATAGGATGTGGTGGCATGCGCCATCTTGGTGGTGCGTGAGCTGTGATGACTTTCTTATTGATTCTGTGTGGTGGGTTTGTCTGGTCTAGTGCCTTGTTATTTTATATATTTGATAGTATCTGTCTGAGTCGACGTCATTTTCTATGTCTCTGTCTGTCTCTGTCTCTGTCTCTCTGTTTCTTTCTCACCTCCTTCCTTCCCTCTACATTTCAATATTTTGCCCACCGCCGATGTTCAAGTAAACGTATATTGTGTGTTGATTCATTTTCAATGCTCTCTTCTCATAATTTCGTTTGATTTCGTTTCGTCTATCTCTTCTTCTCCCTGCTCTCTCTCTCTCTCTCTCTCTCTCTCTCTCTCTCTGTCTCTCTATGTCTCCTTTTCTCTCTCTTTTTCTCATTTCTCCTTCTCTGTCTGTATCTCCTTGTTCTGTCATCCGTTCTGTTCTGTCTTATTCCGTTCTGTTCTGTGTTGTTCCGTTCTGTTCTGTGTTATTCCGTTCTGTTCTGTCTAATTCCGTTCTGTTCTGTCTTATTCCGTTCTGTTCCGTCTTATTCCGCCCTGTTCTGTCTTATTCAGTTCTGTTCTGTCTTCCGTTCTGTTCTGTCTTATTCAGTTCTGTTCTGTCTAATTCAGTTCTGTTCTGTCTAATTCCGTTCTGTTCTGTCCTATTCCGTTCTGTTCTGTCTTATTCCGTTCTGTTCTGTCTTATTCCGTTCTGTTCTGTCCTCCGTTCTGTTCTATCTTCCGTTCTGTTCTGTCTTATTCCGTTCTGTTATGTCTTCCGTTCTGTTCTGTCTTATTCCGTTCTGTTCTGTCTTATTCCGTTCTGTTCTGTCTTCCGCTCTGTTCTGTCTTCCGCTCTGTTCTGTCTTATTCCGTTCTGTTCTGTCTTCCGCTCTGTTCTGTCTTCCGCTCTGTTCTGTCTTATTCCGTTCTGTTCTGTCTTATTCCGTTCTGTTCTGTCTTATTCCGTTCTGTTCTGTCTTATTCCGTTCTGTTCTGTCTAATTCCGTTCTGTTCTGTCTTATTCCGTTCTGTTCTGTCTTATTCCGTTCTGTTCTGTCTAATTCCGTTCTGTTCTGTCTTATTCCGTTCTGTTCTGTCTTATTCCGTTCTGTTCTGTCTAATTCAGTTATGTTCTGCCTAATTCCGTTCTGTTCTAATTCCGTTCTGTTCTGTCTAATTCAGTTCTGTTCTGTCTAATTCCGTTCTGTTCTGTCTAATTCCGTTCTGTTATGTCTTATTCCGTTCTGTTCTGTCTTATTCCGTTCTGTTCTGTCTTCTTCCGTTCTGTTCTGTCTTATTCCGTTCTGTTCTGTCTTATTCCGTTCTGTTCTGTCTTATTCCGTTCTGTTCTGTTCTCCTTTTCCCTCTCTCTCATTTCTCCTTCTCTATCTGTATCTCCTTCTCTCTTTCTCCCTCTCCCTATTTCTCTCTCTCTCCACCCCACCCTTTCTCTCTCTCTCTCTCTCTCTCTCTCTCTCTCTCTCTCTCTCTCTCTCTCCGTGAGGAGAGAAGAATGTTTAACTCTGGAAAACGTACGGGTTTGTTTAACTGCATTTGCAAACATCGTTTTTCAGCAATATGGAAGAAATACAGATGAGTATCAACAGACTACACAAACATCGTTTTTCAGCAATATGGAAGAAATACATATGTATATCAACAGACTACGCAAACATCGTTTTTCAGCAATATGGAAGAAATACATATGTATATCAACAGACTACGCAAACATCGTTTTTCAGCAATATGGAAGAAATACAGATGAGTATCAACAGACTACACAAACATCGTTTTTCAGCAATATGGAAGAAATACATATGTATATCAACAGACTACGCAAACATTGTTTTTCAGCAATATGGAAGAAATACAGATGAGTATCAACAGACTACACAAACATCGTTTTTCAGCAATATGGAAGAAATACATATGTATATCAACAGACTACGCAAACATTGTTTTTCAGCAATATGGAAGAAATACATATGTATATCAACAGACTACGCAAACATCGTTTTTCAGCAATATGCAAGAAATACAGATGAGTATCAACAGACTACACAAACATCGTTTTCCAGATATGGCAGACATGAGATAAACAGAGGATAACCTCCGGGAAACATGAGATGAACAGGGGATCAGTACCGGTAGACATGAGATAAACAGCATAAGCTTTTGGTGAATATGAGATAAACAGGATCAGTTTTTGTAGACATGAGATAAGCAGAGCATCAGTTCTGGCAGATAAGAGATAAACAGGATCAGTTCTGGTAGACATGAGATAAACAGGGTCAGTTCTGTTGGACATGAGACAAACAGCATCAGTTCTAGTGGACAATAGATAAACACGATCAGTTCTGGTGGACATGAGATAAACAGGGGATCAGTCCTGGTGGACATGAGATAAACAGGGTCAGTTCTGTTGGACATGAGATAAACAGGATCAATTCTGGTGGATATGGGATAAACAGGATCAATTCTGGTGGTCATGAAATAAACAGGATCAGTTCTGGTGGACATGAGATAAACTGGATCAGTTCCGGTAGATATGAGATAACAGGCGTTCAGTTCTGGTGGACATGAGATAAACAGGATCAGTTTTGGTGGACATGAGATAAACAGGATCAGTTCTGTTGGACATGAGACAAAAAGCATCAGTTCTGGTGGACATGAAATAAACAGGATCAGTTCTGGTGGACATGAGATAACAGGCGTTCAGTTCTGGTGGACATGAAATAAACAGGATCAGTACTGGACATGAGATAAACAGGATCAGTTCTGGTGGACATGAGATAAACAGGATCAGTTCTGGTGGACATGATATAAACGAGATCAGTTCTGGTGGACATGAGATAAACAGGGGATCAGTTCTGGTGGTCATGAGATAAACGGGGGATCAGTTCTGGTGGACATGATATAAACAGGATCAGTTCTGGTAGACATGAGATAAACAGGATCAGACTGTCAAGGCCGTCACACTGAGAGACTCCTTGTGTGTGTGTGTGTGTGTGTGTGTGTGTGTGTGTGTGTGTGTGTTGTTGTTGTTGTTGTTGTTGTTGTTGTTGTTGTTGTTTTCTGCTTTGATTCCCCCACAAAGAAATCCTGGCGAGTTGAATCAGTGCGCTCGTGGCCAACTCCATCGACGGGCGAGATTGCACTGTCAGAGAATGGAGCGTAGGATTTATGTTTTGAGGGACAAGGTGGTTGGGTCCAAGCGTTGAGTCACAATCGTTCCTGTCCCGTTCATCGATCTGCACCGAACGTGTGGACTTAGAGAAAGGGTCATAAGATAGACAGACAAAAGGGCACCCGTCACTCTTGGCAGACTATAGAGTTGCGCTCTGGGTGGTGATTGAACCCAGTGTCGGGTGTGGTTGGACAGGCCAACGCGCAGCTGACATTGCATTTCTCGGCGCGTATTATTTTGTCGGTGAAAATGACTGGAAGAAAATGTGTCTCCCTTCAGAAAAAAGTCAGCTTTTTGTGCAGCAAATCGGTTGGTTTGTGCTCTGTGTGTGTGTGTGTGTGTGTGTGTGGGTGGGTGTCATTGCAATACCCTCCGTGAAAGCTGTATATACACAGCATACGTATCTCAGCACACACGTGAGGTTTATGCGATTTTTGGTGTGCGTTTGATAAGACACTGAACACTCGCCTGCAAGGGATTTATAAGGCGTGCGTGATATTGTGTGCTATATTGCACAGTATTGTGCTCAACCGAGTCCCACTATTGTGAGCTCTATTGCACTGTATTGTGCTCCATCGAGTCCCACTATTGTGAGCTGTATTGCAATGTATTGTGTTCCATCGAGTCCCACTATTGTGAGCTGTATTACACTGTATTGTGCTCCATCGAGTCCCACTATTTTGTGTTGTATTGTAGGTTATTGTGCTCCGCCGAGTCCCACTATTGTGTGCTGTATTGTAGGTTATTGTGCTCCGCCGAGTCCCACTATTGTGAGCTGTATTGTAGGTTATTGTGCTCCACCGAGTCCCACTATTGTGAGCTGTATTGTAGGTTATTGTGCTCCGCCGAGTCCCACTATTGTGAGCTGTATTGTAGGTTATTGTGCTCCACCTAGTCCCACTATTGTGAGCTGTATTGTAGGTTATTGTGCTCCGCCGAGTCCCACTATTGTGAGCTGTATTGTAGGTTATTGTGCTCCGCCGAGTCCCACTATTGTGTGCTGTATTGTAGGTTATTGTGCTCCGCCGAGTCCCACTATTGTGTGCTGTATTGTAGGTTATTGTGTTCCACCGTGTCCCACTGTTGTGTGTTGTATTGTAGGTTATTGTGCTCCACCGAGTCCCACTATTGTGAGCTGTATTGTAGGTTATTGTGTTCCACCGTGTCCCACTGTTGTGTGTTGTATTGTAGGTTATTGTGCTCCATCGAGTCCCACTATTGTGAGCTGTATTGCAGGTTATTGTGTTCCACCGAGTCCCACTATTGTGAGCTGTATTGCAGGTTATTGTGCTCCACCGAGTCTCACTATTGTGAGCTGTATTGTAGGTTATTGTGTTCCACCGTGTCCCACTGTTGTGTGTTGTATTGTAGGTTATTGTGCTCCACCGAGTCCCACTATTGTGAGCTGTATTGCACTGTATTGTGCTCCACCGAGTCCCACTGTTGTGAGCTGTATTGCACTGTATTGTGCTCCACCGAGTCCCACTATTGTGAGCTGTATTGCACTGTATTGTGCTCCACCGAGTCCCACTATTGTGAGCTGTATTGCACTGTATTGTGTTCCATCGAGTCCCACTATTGTGAGCTGTATTGTAGGTTATTGTGTTCCATCGAGTCCCACTATTGTGAGCTGTATTGCACTGTATTGTGTTCCATCGAGTCCCGCTATTGTGAGCTGTATTGTAGGTTATTGTGCTCCATCGAGTCCCACTATTGTGAGCTGTATTGTAGGTTATTGTGCTCCACCGAGTCCCACTATTGTGAGCTGTATTGCAGGTTATTGTGCTCCATCGAGTCCCACTATTGTGAGCTGTATTGCACTTAATTGTGCTCCATCGAGTCCCACTATTGTGAGCTGTATTGCACTATATTGTGCTCCTTCGAGTCACATGTCATGCTGTGAACAGACACTGACCACAGAGGACTGTCATGCTGTGAACAGACACTGACCACAGAGGACTGTCATGCTGTGAACAGACACTGACCACAGAGGACTGTCATGCTGTGAACAGACACTGACCACACAGGAATGTCATGCTGTGAACAGACACTGACCACAGAGGACTGTCATGCTGTGAACAGACACTGACCACAGAGGACTGTCATGCTGTGAACAGACACTGACCACACAGGAATGTCATGCTGTGAACAGACACTGACCACACAGGAATGTCATGCTGTGAACGTAGCTTTTCAAACTCCAGTCATAAGTTTTTACTTTCAGGGTGGTGTCAAAGCGTGAGTTATTAACTCTCTCCATACGAACGGCGAAAGAGACGACGTTAACAGCGTTTCACCCCAATTACCATCATCAAAATATTGCAAGCGGAAGGCTCTTATACTGAAGAGGTGAATGTTGACAAAGAATACCACAATTCTGACGACGGAAGCTAAAGGTTGGGTCATTCAGACACCCACAGGACATCCGAGGGGTATGTGTAGAGGAGAAGAGAGGACTGGCCGTACTGAGTGGGTTAATCTATCTTTCTCTCTCTCTCTCTCTCTCTCTCTCTCTCTCTCTCTCTCTCTCTTTCGTTGTGCGCGCACGCGCTTCTTTGTGTTTTATTTCAATTATTTTAACTCAAATCTCCAAGCATTTTTTTTTTTTTTCTATTTTTAGGGAACCATTCCCTCGTGTATTTACCTTTTCCCCATACACAGAGAAATGCAATGAAGTGCTCTCACATCAAACAATGGGACAGGTGTGAATCTGACGTCTTCTATGACGTAACTGGTTTCTCCTTGCGCCACCAACCCCGCCACACACCCCGCCCCCCCACCCCCTCTTCTCCCCCCACCCCACACACACACCCAACCTCGCCCCCCCCCCCCCCCCATCCCCGCCCCTCCCACACTTTTCCCTCCCTTCCAGAAGTATCCCTCAAACGTTAATCCGTTGCGGGGGGTGGGGGGGGGGATGAAGGGTTACCATGGCAACCACGCTGCCCAGGAAGCAGATTGTGAAGCGTGCCACATGTCAGAGGCAGAATATCCATTTTCCTTGTCCTCTCTTCGCCTGACTTTGATGAATTCCATTGGAGCCTTTCTGAGTGCAAGTGATGGGCAGTAACCATGGAAACCTGCCGACAAGCTCGCTGAATAAAGGTCGCCATGTCTCAAAGGTCACGTGACGCTAGGCAGTGATCCCGGCTTGGGGCGATCTCTCTCTCTCTCTCTCTCTCTCTCTCTCTGTGTGTTCCTCTGGTGGCACGTGTTTTAACTCACTCAGTACGGCCAGTCCTATCCTCTCCTCTACACAGACCCCTCGGATGTCCAGTGGGTGTGTGAATGACCCAACCTTTAGCTTCCGTCGTCAGAATTGTGGTATTCATTGTCAACATTCACGTCTTCAGTATAAGAGCCTTCCGCTTGCAATATTTTGATGATGGTAATTGGGCTGAAACGCTGTTAACGTCGTCTCTTTCGCCGTTCGTATGGAGAGAGTTAACTAATGACTGCATCACTCACTGCAACTCAGCAACTGATGATGAAAAACAGCGTTTCAGTACTAGTCCTATGATTCTATCCTTAAAAATGTACTCTTACAGGGTACATAATTATAATTATGGTAACAAGATATGATAATTAATGCTTACATCGAAGATATTTTAAAATCATTGGCTAACTATATTTCTGGAAAATGTGATTTTCGAAAGAAAAAGATGATTTAGGTGTCCAAACATAAAAGAAACTAGCTTTTATTCTCACCGATGTGCTGTCTTTTCACTGTGGTCAGTATGTTTTTATCATGTTGACGTACTGTCCTTTCACTGTGGTCAGTATTTTTTTTTATTATGTTGACGTGCTGTCTTTTAACTGTGGTCAGTAGGTTTTATTATGTTGACGTGCTGTCTTTTCACTGTGGTCAGTATTTTTTTTTTATCATGTTGACGTACTGTCTTTTCACTGTGGTCAGTAGGTTTTATTATGTTGACGTGCTGTCTTTTCACTGTGGTCAGTAGGTTTTATTATGTTGACGTGCTGTCTTTTCACTGTGGTCAGTAGGTTTTATTATGTTGACGTGCTGTCTTTTCACTGTGGTCAGTATGTTTTATTATGTTGACGTACTGTCTTTTCACTGTGGTCAGTAGGTTTTATCATGTTGACGTGCTGTCTTTTAACTGTGGTCAGTAGGTTTTATTATGTTGTCGTGCTGTCTTTTCACTGTGGTCAGTAGGTTTTATTATGTTGTCGTGCTGTCTTTTCACTGTGGTCAGTAGGTTTTATTATGTTGACGTGCTGTCTTTTCACTGTGATCAGTAGGTTTTATTATGTTGACGTGCTGTCTTTTCACTGTGGTCAGTAGGTTTATAATGTTGACGTACTGTCTTTTCACTGTGGTCAGTAGGTTTTATTATGTTGACGTGCTGTCTTTTCACTGTGGTCAGTAGGTTTTATTATGTTGACGTGCTGTCTTTTCACTGTGGTCAGTAGGTTTTATTATGTTGACGTGCTGTCTTTTCACTGTGGTCAGTAGGTTTTATTATGTCGTTCTGAGCTTTGTTCTGAGACTGATGTTCTTGTCTCTCTACATGGGCTTCATTCCTGTTAGCGCTGTTTGCAGTCTGCGCAGCTTTTGTTGGGCACGATTATTGTAATTGTATTGTATTGTATTGTTTAATGCACCGCACAGCTGGCGGCGAGAGATTAGGATGTGTCGTTTTCAAAGAGTGCTCTTGTGGTGATGAAGGTCATCAGAGAACTCTTTAGATAAGGAGTTACGTCTTTATCTTTGCCGTGTTCTCTGCACTGTCAGAGGATGTGGGTCGGTCAGATCAGCCACACGACTTAACTGCCCAGGAGTAAGATAAGGTTAGAAGAGGAATGATGCCCGTTTTCTGTACGCTGAAGTCACTGTCCTAGGACTACTGGTTGATTGCTGGTTTATATGTATTTGACTGTGCTTTCCTATCTGTGAAACTGCATGTTTGGTGCATATCTGTTATGCATGTGTGGGTGTATGTGTGAATGTGTGTCTTCATGTTTTACATTTATTTGCTTATTTATCATCATTGTTGTCTTATTTATTTATTTATTTATTATTATTATTATTTTATTATTATCATTAATACTACCTTTTTTATCATAATTATTATTTATTTATTTATTTATGTAAGCTTATCTTTTATTTATTCACCTTTTTTTTTCTCAAGGCCTGACTAAGCGCGTTGGGTTACGCTGCTGGTCAGGCATCTGCTTGGCAGATGTGGTGTAGCGTATATGGATTTGACCGAACGCGGCAGTGACGCCTCCTTGAGCTACTGAAACTGAAACTGCCGACGAATAATAAAAAAAAAAAGCTATAATTCTACAAAAAGTCAATTCATGAAACAGAAAGAGACTTCCGTCTTATCAACGTACTTCATTGAATCGCACGTTTGAAGGGAATGTTCACAGAACTAACAGATCTAGACACCGTCATATGATTTGACAATCGTTTTGAGGCCCTGTGTGAAGAAACAGGTTTTTGCTTGTCATCTCATGTTAGATTTCCCGGACTGAATGACTTGCGATAATTCCCCGACTATCGTCTTTTCATTGTCATCATAATCGTGGTTGTCGTTGCTGGTTCGACTACTTTCATAAATTGTCTTTGACTGGTTTACTGGTCTGAATGATTGACTAACTGATTATGAATCGACTGGTTGTTTGTCTGACAGGAAGTACATCAATCCATCAAAGAGATGTGGTGATATTTTGGGTCAGATTTTAGTCAAACGTAAACGAAAGCAACAAACAGGACAACTCGCGGGTTTTAACCAAAACCATGACCAGCTTTGATTTTGTTTTGGGGGAAAAAAGGAAAACAAGAGAGGCAAGGCCTTTAATACTCACTTGTGATAAATTAAGTCCCCTAGCATTAATTACAGAGTAATTTCCCTTTTTTACTCTCTGCAACAAAACGTTTGCAAAATAAATAAAAATTCCATGCTTAGCAAAAGAAGTTCCTGTTTGAACAAAAAATGATAATAATGACTCCTCTTGTTGTTGTGTCAAAATAAGAGGTCAAAGTGCCAAGTTTAGAGAAAACCAAAAATATAAATATAACAGTAAATGCAGTTTGCATATAATTAGGCTTCTTTTTTTATTTTTTGTGCCCATCCCAGAGGCGCGCGCAATATTGTTTTAAACAAGATGACTGGAAAGAACTGAATTTTTCCTATTTTTATGCCAAATTTGGTGTCAACTGACAAAGTATTTGCAGAGAAAATGTCAATGTTAAAGTTTACCACGGACACACACACACACACACACACACACACACACACACACACACACACACACACAGACAACCGAACACCGGGTTAAAACATAGACTCACTTTGTTTACACAAGTGAGTCAAAAACGATGGAGATGGTGACAAACCTAGGTAGGGGAGAGTGGAAAGGGTGGGAAGGGCTGCGAAAACACAAAAAAAGAACATTGAAACGTGTAAGACACTGGATGAATGTTCACGCTATTCTTGATTGAAAAATGAGATTATTGGCCATAATTATATGAGTCACCCTGGATAGCAGCTTGAGATGCATGACAAACCGATTTGATCACTGACTTGCATGTGCACGAGCACACATATACGCATGCACACACACACACACACACACACACACACACACACACACACACAAACACACACACCACCACCACCACCACCACACCACACCACACCACACACACGCAGAGGGAGAGAGAAGGGGGCGGGGGAAGGAGATAACCTCCGCGAACACACTTTTCTTGCTCATTTCCTCAAATGTCTTTGAATTTTGGTTCTTTACATTTGACTGACATGTGTGTGTGTGTGCGCGCGCGCGCTCATGTGTTTGTGTGTTTGTGTTGTGTTGTTTTGATTTGTATCATGTTATGTTATATTCCATTCTTTTCTTTTCTTTTCTTTCTTTCTTTCTTTTTTTTCCTGTCTTTTTGTCACAAAGATTAGTGTAAACTCGGGTTCGCCTCTGGGAAAGAGCTCATCACGAGAGTGTGCATGTATAGTTTTACCAAACTGGCTTTTACATGGAATGTATTTCTGGAACCTCTTTATTACTATGGGCTTTTTTATGCGTGCCTGAGACATACTGCACATGGGATCTCGGTTTTATCGTCTTATCGAAACGCGCACGTGTGGAATTACCTTTTTTTTCTCTTTTCCTCTTTGTTTAACAAAACTGATCGGTAAGCTTAGGCACATGGAATACCTTACGTTCGCTAGGAAAGCGTGGTGGACAATAGCATTCAACATTACTATCGTTATCTTGGAACAGCTAATTCTGATTTCAGTCGTGGGGTGCTGTGGTCTGGTGGTGCACACGCTTTCTTACTTATGTCTGTGAACACGGCAAAGAGATAGAGACGCCCGTTTTTTGGTGTTTTTTTTTTAATGTAAGCATTCATTAAATCGCGGCAAACATTTTTTATACGTGAACGTAGCGTGTTGTTGAACAAAAATGCGAGGTGCTGTGTCTGTATTCCTTCTCATCTGGGTGTCCCAAGAGGCCAGAGGTGAGACTTGACGTGTAACTCTGTGACAGCTAATTTGTGTGTTCTTCAGTTCAGTGCGTGCACCAGAATCCGCGAGTGATGTTCACGTATATAAGGTCTAGTTTTCAGACCCTTCCGTGTCCGACGTCGCCAGTGTGTGTGTGTGTGTGTGTGTGTGTGTGAAAGACAAACAGACAGGGATCATTCCAGGAAGATTTCACAAGAACCAGACATGAGAAACTTACACGTTTTGGGGAGAGTTCTTTTGGGGGGTAATAAGCCAAAGCCTTTTTCAGTTATTGTTTCATCAGTTCAGACCTGGTATGAGAGTCGTCAGGCAAATCAAAGCATTGTGCAGTTCCCGTTTTCTTTTTTTGCCTGTTTTTTTTTTTTCACCCTCGCTGTCAGTGAAATGCAGACACACATCTTTAAGACACTTCTAGTTCGTCCTTTTTCACCTTTTGAAATACTTTTTTTTTTCTTTTTCTTTTTTCTTTTTTTTTTCTTCTTGGTTTCCATGTCAAAAGTATTGAAACGGTTTGAGAGGAAGTTGAATCAATTTTGTTTCATTTTTGGGTGGAGGGGGAATTGGGTGGGTGGGGTGGGTGGGGGGGGAGGCTGTTGCGCAAATGGCTTCATGTATGTAAAGCACATAGATCCTAGCTTGGTCTGGCTGAACCGAGGACAGGCGCAGTGTGAGTTGTCAGTGTCCATTTTTTTCTCTCTCTCCACCAGTGGCAGTGGCGCAGAGCTGCGAGGATAACATTGGCTATGGGATGACCTGCCAAATGCTGCCCTACGTCTGTTCCTCTACGTATGCGCCCCTTCTCTGCAGGAGATCATGCAAGTTCTGCGGTAAGTGGTAAAGGTTCTAGGTTCTATACTGCCTGAACCCGGAGTGTGTGTGTGTGTGTGTGTGTGTGTGTGTGTGTGTGTGTGTTAGAGAGAAAGAGAATGTATAAGAGAGAACTCAATAGGGTACACGGCGTGTGTGTGTGTGTGTGAGAGAGAGAGAGAGAGAGAGAGAGAGGTTGCTGATTCACGTGTGTACAATGAGTCTATGTAATCACCTTGTCTCGACAGTCTGTGTACGTGTGTGTGTGTGTGTGTGTGTGTGTGTGTGTGTTTTGTGATTCACTCATTACATGTGGAAGAATAAGTGGCAACAAAGGCGCTGTTTTGTATCCCTGGTTAAGTCCCATTGAAGAAGTTAACTCTCTCCATACGAACGGCGAAAGAGACGACGTTAACAGCGTTTCATCCCAATTACTATCGTCAAAATATTGCAAGCAGAACGGTCTTATACTGAAGAGGTGAATGTTGACAAAGAATACCACAGATCTGACGACGGAAGCTAAAGGTTGGGTCATTCAGACACCCACTGGACATCCGAGGGGTCTGTGTAGAGGAGAAGAGAGGACTGGCCGTACTGAGTGAGTTAAATGACTTGCTGACCATGATGACTGAAAAAGCATTCATAACATGGCTTTCAAGTTGTGTTTGTGTTTTTGTTTGTTTGTTTGTTTTTATTGTTGTTTTTGTTTTTTGTTTGTTGTTTTTAGTCTTCTTCTGTCTCTCTGCTGATTCATTCCTATTTCTCCAATATAGATTCCTCCTCGACGACAGAAGCTCCAACGGACACCTCCACGTACCCGCCATGGACGGAGACATGTATGGATCACGTGGTCGGTGCTCTGACCTGTCCCGTCATTCCCAGCGTGTGTGACGACGACTACGGACGACTGTTCTGCCGCAAGAGTTGTGCTGTCTGCGGTCCCACCACTACCACCACCACCACCACTACAACCGTTCCTCCGTCTACGACTGTAGCAGGTAAAGGCCGTTAACTGCATTTTACTTTGTGAACCTCGGTTCGCACAGTTTAACGAAGCTCAGTTAATTCCAGAAATCATCAATCGTTCTGGGTGAACTTTTCCTTCATGAAAACGTCTCTTCCTAATGAGGGTGCTGATTAACTCTCTCCATACGAACGGCGAAAGAGACGACGTTAACAGCGTTTCACCCCAATTACCATCATCAAAATATTGCAAGCGGAAGGCTCTTATACTGAGGAGGTGAATGTTGACAAAGAATACCACAGTTCTGACGACGGAAGCTAAAGGTTGGGTCATTCAGACACCCACTGGACATCCGAGGGGTCTGTGTAGAGGAGAAGAGAGGACTGGCAGTGCTGAGTGAGTTAAGTCAGCCAGAAATAGTATCCCCACCCTCTACAAATTCTGCAGTGCCTGGTTCTTTCTGGCATCTGTTTTTTTTCTGTATTCTGACTATATTGTCCTGTTTTGTTGTTGCTAATTTTTGTTTTCGCAAGATGTATACCATTATTTTGGTCAAATGTATATTATTATTAGAAAATACCCATTTTAATCTGACGGCAGATTTAAGCTTAGCTTTCTTTGTATGTGTGACTTCTGAATAAGCAATACTGTTTTTGTGAAAAAAATTTATATAAAATGTTTTGGCGTCATGGGTATATTCTGGAATTATTTGCTAAAGCATCGGGATTCCTAGGTGCAATATTCTGTTTCATGAAGGGAATCCATCCGATTACGAGTGATTGTGGGGAAAAGGTGTCAAGTTCGTGGCTTTTTTTTTTTTTTTTTTTTTTTTAACTGAACTGATTCAAAAGACATAACTCAAAGAGAACAACCTTAGGTACACAAATCTGCGTTTCCTGATTAAGCATACTTCGAGGGAGAATGTTATGTAGTACTGACTTGTATCACAACGGAGGTATCTATTTACCTCTTTCACCGCCAGTCAATTTAGAGTACAAAATTCCCTTGTGGTATGAACACAGAAAAGACAGTGGCTAAGAATAGCTGGGGATTCCCCCTGCGATGTATAGAAAATATGGCCTATCGTACCACCGAACATTAAGAGCAGTAGGTTCATGGATAACAGACCAAGGAATGGGTCACCTTTCAGTGACATGGGTCCTCTACCACGTCTGTGTATAAATGCGAGCTTGGCAGTGAAAGGGTTAAGGGGGTGAGACGAGAGGGTTATTGTTAGCGTTGTTTGTTGTTGTGTTTTTCGCCACTGTTTTAACAGGCGCAGAAAGCTGCACTGACAGAATTGGTTATGGAATGACATGTGAAATGCTGCCCTATGTCTGCTCCTCCCAGTACGCCCCACTTGTGTGCAGAAGATTCTGCAAACTGTGCGGTAAGTAGTGACGGTCGTTATAGTGTATGTATATACACGCTCTGTATTGCAGCATCCAATCTGTTTGTTCTATGGCGATGTGAGTAGCCACCTTTTTTTGTGCTCAGTTGTGTAAACAGTGTTGGTCTGAAAAATGACTGTGTTTCTTGTTTGTTTGTGTATGTGTGTGTGTGTGTCTGTGCGTGCGTGTGTGTGTGTGTGTGTGTGTGTGTGTGTGTGTGTGTGTGTCCAGCTGTGTCCTCTTTTTCGCCTGTAACACATAAAGAACAAAACACGTCAGTATAACTTACAGTATTGACACCAGTACCGGTAGCTAAATCAACACCGGTGCTCAGCAAGTCCTCGAACGGAAAATCAGGATGCTGATGCTGATGCTATCGTTTGTTCGCACATGTTATTTAAAAGGGGGCTCAGAAGGCCGCTGGTTTTTATTTGCACAATCATCACTTTGTGCCTAAGTGTTCACTGCTGACCATCATCTGAGTAAACAGATCTACTTGCCTCGTGGTTTGGAGGTCGTCACAGTTAAACTTAGCATGTCTACCATGTCTACCCGTGTGCATGTGATGCAGACGCTTAGCTTTGCAGGCTCTAATTTTCTTCTTCTTTTTATACTTTAAAAAAAAAATGTATATATATATATATATATATATATATATATATATATATATATATATATATATATATTAGTCTTCAAGAAAACATCTGAACGGATAGCTTACAAAAATCCCCCCGAAAACGGAGTGTGACTACCTAAACGGCGGGGTTAAGAACGGTCAGACACGTAAAAATGAACATGTGAGTCGCAGCCCACAAACGAATGAGAAGAAGAAGAAGAAGACTTATAGACTAAACAGATAAAGAGATGAATAAAGCAAATTACTGAAATACCTTTCCAATATATATCTCCTGCTCTTCTTCCGGCATCACGCCAGCATGTCAGTTTGTGTGTGGTGTGTTTGATATGAGTTTGATGCTTTAACTCTCTCCATACGAACGGCGAAAGAGACGATGTAAACAGCGTTACACCCCAGTTACCATCATCAAAATATTGCACGCGGAAGGCTCTTATACTGAAGAGGTGAATGTTGACAAAGACTACCACAATTCTGACGACGGAAGCTAAAGGTTGGGTCATTCAGACACCCACTGCACATCCGAGGGGTGTGTGTAGAGGAGAAGAGAGGAAAGAGAGGACTGGCCGTACTGAGTGAGTTAATCGTGAAATATCGTGGCTGGAGGGCCGATATGAAGTCATGAAAAAGTTCAAATATCAATTGATTCGACCCCAACATGTTTCAGTTGCAGTTTCTCAAGGGCGCGTCACTACGTTCGGATAAATCTGACGTACGCAACACCACATCTGCAAGGCAGATGCCCTGACCAGCAGCTTAACCCAACCCCTGACCCCTTGAGTCCAGGCATGAATTATGTATGTGTAAATATCAGAGTGGATTTCTTCTACAGAATTTTACGAGAGGATAACCCTTTTGATGCCGTGGGTTCTTTTTCAGTGCACAAAGTCCGGCACACGGGACCTCGGTTTATCATCTCATCCGAAAGACTAGACGCCCAGATTGATTTTTCCAGTCAGGCTTGGGGGGTGGGGGGAGGGTGAGCCCAGACCCTCACAGACACTGCACTGGCAAATGAGCACCTTAACCATTCTGCACATCACAACACTGGAATGATGATCAGTGTACACATGACTACCTGGCTTTGCTACAATGTATCATGTTCCTGCACTGTGGCAGATTTCTTTTGTTTTATGGTTTGTTTTTTGTCTCACAGGTCCGTTTCAGTCATCTCCTTCACCTGTTTTGATTTTCTTCTCTCTTTTCCCTGACCCAGTACCTTCAGCGACGACAGAAGCTCCAACGGACACCTCCACGTACCCGCCATGGACGGAGACATGTATGGATCACGTGGTCGGTGCTCTGACCTGTCCCGTCATTCCCAGCGTGTGTGACGACGACTACGGACGACTGTTCTGCCGCAAGAGTTGTGCTGTCTGCGGTCCCACTACCACCACCACTACAACCGTTCCTCCGTCTACGACTGTAGCAGGTGAAGGCTGTTAACTGCATTTTACTTTGTGAACCTCGGTTCGCACAGTTTAACGAAGCGCAATTAATTCCAGAAATCATCCATCGTTCTGGGTGAACTTTTCCTTCATGAAAACGTCTCTTCCTAATGAGGGTGCTGATTAACTCTCTCCATACGAACGGCGAAAGAGACGACGTTAACAGCGTTTCACCCCAATTACCATCATCAAAATATTGCAAGCGGAAGGCTTTTATACTGAAGAGGTGAATGTTGACAAAGAATACCACAGTTCTGACGACGGAAGCTAAAGGTTGGGTCATTCAGACACCCACTGGACATCCGAGGGGTCTGTGTAGAGGAGAAGAGAGGACTGGCCGTACTGAGTGAGTTAAGTCAGCCAGAAATAGTATCCTCACCCTTTACAAATTCTGCAGTGCCTGGTTCTTTCTGGCATCTGGTTTTTTTTTCTGTATTCTGACTATATTGTCCTGTTTTGTTGTTGTTGCTAATTTTTGTTTTCGCAAGATGTATACCATTATTTTGGTCAAATGTATATTATTATTAGAAAATACCCATTTTAATCTGACAGCAGATTTAAGTTTTTAGCTTTCTTTGTATGTGTGACTTCTGAATAAGCAATACTGTTTTTGTGAAAAAATTTATATAAAATGTTTTTGGAATTATTTGCTAAAGCATCGGGATTTCTAGGTGCAATATTCTGTTTCATGAAGGGAATCCATCCGATTACGAGTGATTGTGGGGAAAAGGTGTCAAGTTCGTGGCTATGTTTTTTGGGTTTTTTTCTTTTAACTGAACTGATTCAAAAGACATAACTCAAAGAGAACAACCTTAGGTACACAAATCTGCCTTTCCACATTAAGCATATTTCGAGGGAGAATGTTATGTAGTACTGACTTGTATCACAACGGAGGTATCTATTTACCTCTTTCACCGCCAGTCAATTTAGAGTACAAAATTCCCTTGTGGTATGAACACAGAAAAGACAGTGGCTGAGAATAGCTGGGGATTCCCCCTGCGATGTATAGAAAATATGGCCTGTCCTACCACCGAACATTAAGAGCAGTAGGTTCATGGATAACAGACCAAGGAATGGGTCACCTTTCAGTGACATGGGTCTTCTACCACGTCTGTGTATAAATGCGAGCTTGGCAGTGAAAGGGTTAAGGGGGTGAGACGAGAGGGTTATTGTTAGCGTTGTTCGTTGTTGTGTTTTTCGCCACTGTTTTAACAGGCGCAGAAAGCTGTACTGACAGAATTGGTTATGGAATGACATGTGAAATGCTGCCCTACGTCTGCTCCTCCCAGTACGCCCCACTTGTGTGCAGAAGATTCTGCAAACTGTGCGGTAAGTAGTGACGGTCGTTATAGTGTATGTATATACACGCTCTGTATTGCAGCATCCAATCTGTTTGTTCTATGGCGATGTGAGTAGCCACCTTTTTTTGTGCTCAGTTGTGTAAACAGTGTTGGTCTGAAAAAATGGCACTGTTTCTTGTTTGTTTGTGTATGTTTGTGTGTGCGTGCGTGCGTGTCTGTCTGCGTGTGTGTTAGTTTGTGTGTGTGTGTATGTCCAGCTGTGCCCTCTTTTTCGCCTGTAACACATAAAGAACAAAACACATCAGTATAGCTTGCAGCAATGACACCAGTACCGGTAGCTAAATCAACACCGGTGCTCAGCAAGTCCTCGAACGGAAAATCAGGATGCTGATGCTGATGCTATCGTTTGTTCGCACATGTTATTTGAAAGGAGGCTCAGAAGGCCGCTGGTTTTTATTTGCACAATCATCACTTTTTATGCCTAAGTGTTCACTGCTGACCATCATCTGAGTAAACAGATCTACTTGCCTCGTGGTTTGGAGGTCGTCACAGTTAAACTTAGCATGTCTACCATGTCTACCCGTGTGCATGTGATGCAGACGCTTAGCTTTGCAGGCTCTAATTTTCTTCTTCTTTTTATACTTTAAAAAAAAAAATATATATATATATATATATATATATATATTAGTCTTCAAGAAAACATCTGAACGGATAGCTTACAAAAATCCCCCCGAAAACGGAGTGTGACTACCTAAACGGCGGGGTTAAGAACGGTCAGACACGTAAAAATGAACATGTGAGTCGCAGCCCACAAACGAAGGAGAAGAAGAAGAAGAAGACTTATAGACTAAACAGATAAAGAGATGAATAAAGCAAATTACTGAAATACCTTTCCAATATATATATCTCCTGCTCTTCTTCCGGCATCACGCCAGCATGTCAGTTTGTGTGTGGTGTGTTTGATATGAGTTTGATGCTTTAACTCTCTCCATACGAACGGCGAAAGAGACGACGTTAACAGCGTTTCACCCCAGTTACCATCATCAAAATATTGCAAGCGGAAGGCTCTTATACTGAAGAGGTGAATGTTGACAAAGAATACCACAATTCTGACGACGGAAGCTAAAGGTTGGGTCATTCAGACACCCACTGGACATCCGAGGGGTGTGTGTAGAGGAGAAGAGAGGACTGGCCGTACTGAGTGAGTTAATCGTGAAATATCGTGGCTGGAGGGCCGATATGAAGTCATGAAAAAGTTCAAATATCAATTGATTCGACCCCAACATGTGTCAACACATTAAAGTTTCAGTTTCCTGTTTCAGTTGCAGTTTCTCAAGGGCGCGTCACTACGTTCGGATAAATCTGACGTACGCTACACCACATCTGCAAGGCAGATGCCCTGACCAGCAGCTTAACCCAACCCCTGACCCCTTGAGTCCAGGCATGAATTATGTATGTGTAAATATCAGAGTGGATTTCTTCTACAGAATTTTACGAGAGGATAACCCTTTTGATGCTGTGGGTTCTTTTTCAGTGCACAAAGTCCGGCACACGGGACCTCGGTTTATCATCTCATCCGAAAGACTAGACGCTCAGATTGATTTTTTCCAGTCAGGCTTGGGGGGTGGGGGGAGGGTGAGCCCAGACCCTCACAGACACTGCACTGGCAAATGAGCACCTTAACCATTCTGCACATCAGAACACTGGAATGATGATCAGTGTAGACATGACTACCCGGCTTTGCTACAATGTATCATGTTCCTGCACTGTGGCAGATTTCTTTTGTTTTATGGTTTGTTTTTTGTCTCACAGGTCCGTTTCAGTCATCTCCTTCACCTGTTTTGATTTTCTTCTCTCTTTTCCCTGACCCAGTACCTTCAGCGACGACAGAAGCTCCAACGGACACCTCCACGTACCCGCCATGGACGGAGACATGTATGGATCACGTGGTCGGTGCTCTGACCTGTCCCGTCATTCCCAACGTGTGTGACGACGACTACGGACGACTGTTCTGCCGCAAGAGTTGTGCTGTCTGCGGTCCTACTACTACCACCACCACCACGCCAACCGTTCCCACTACACCAATTGCAGGTCAGTGCTGTTCCTAACTGGAATACGTTTGTTTTTCCAGAAGGTAGTTGACACAGCCTAGAAGTTGTGTGTCTGTCTGACACATTTAAAAATCAGCTGAAAGCAAACAAATCTTTGGTCGTTGGTTTTTGTTCTATCACAGTGATATAGCATTCATGTTATGTTTAAATTCTGTTTTTCATCAGTGAAACTCGATGAATATAGATGCATCTCATGGAAATCTGCAAAGCAGACTGATCACATGAATCATCCTGAACTTGTCAGTGTTCAGGGCAACGAGGATACCAGCCTTTTGGACAAGATTGCCTCTGTTGGGGAAAAAATGTTACATTAACCCATAAGACATCACAAACCGGAAGTTCAGTAATATGTGGAATATAAATTAATGTGAAATATCACGTGCAAGTGAATGTCATTCTATTTGGGAAAGGTTGTTGACGTCATTTATTGTTGTCTTTTATCCATTGTGCACGGGGACAGACACCTGCACTGATGAGGTTGGCCATGGACTGGAGTGTGCAATGCTGCCCAATGTCTGCTCTTCCAAGTTCGCTCCCCTCCTGTGCAGAAAATACTGCAAACTGTGCAGTAAGCCTTTTTATTGTGTATGGCTGCTCGTGTATGCCCGTGCATGTTTTTAGGGGTGTGTATGTGTATGTGTGTGTGTGCGCACGTGCGTGTGTGTTACTAATACTTCGCAACTGGCAGCAACAACGATCATGTGACTCGTAACATCAGCAATCATGGTAGAAATGTGACAGCATGAGTAGTCCAGTAACAGTAAATCCTCATATAAACAACAAGTTTGTGATTCAGTAAGTAGATAGAAACTTCATAGCAGAAATGTGACAACATGAGTGTAGTCCAGTAACAGTAAATCCTCGTATAAACAAGTTTGTGATTCAGTAAGTAGAGTAGAAACTTCTTTTTTTTTCAAAACATCCCTCCTCTTCCACACCTTCCCACCTCCAGTACCCACACCCGCCATACTATCATGCCCCACTGCACTTAAAACGAATCATGATCTTTTAATTCATTCTTTGAAATTGTGACAATCTGCACTCTGTTGGTATAATCCACTCGTTAAAGAACAAGCACTGATATTCATTTCACGACGCCACATTATAAATAACATGAGCAGAGATGGTGCAGTAGCCAGATTTGTCCTTGACCTACAAAGAGTAGCCTAAACTTCAAAGGGAAAACCACAAGCCTGAAACTTTGACAGGCAACATCAGGTCAGTTGCCACTACTCATGCCTCATGAATTTACACATTCATGGTACCAGATCTGCTTTGGGTGTTGTTGTTGTTGTTTCCCTGATATCTGTTCGGATGTATTCTGAACTTTTCTCCAATCAGTTACCACTATTCATGCCACATGAATTCACACATGCATGGTACCAGATCTGCGTTGTGTTTTTCCCCCCGATATCTGTTCTGATTTATTCTTTCCTATTTCTCCAATCTAGATTCCTCCTCGACAACAGAAGCTCCAACGGACACCTCCACGTACCCGCCATGGACGGAGACATGTATGGATCACGTGGTCGGTGCTCTGACCTGTCCCGTCATTCCCAACGTGTGTGACGACGACTACGGACGACTGTTCTGCCGCAAGAGTTGTGCTGTCTGCGGTCCCACTACTACCACCACCACTACAACCGTTCCCACTACACCAATTGCAGGTCAGTGCTGTTCCTAACTGGAATACGTTTGTTTTTCCAGAAGGTAGTTGACACAGCCTAGAAGTTGTGTGTCTGTCTGACACATTTAAAAATCAGCTGAAAGCAAACAGATCTTTGGTCGTTGGTTTTTGTTCTATCACAGTGATATAACATTCATGTTATGTTTAAATTCTGTTTTTCATCAGTGAAACTCGATGAATATAGATGCATCTCATGGAAATCTGCAAAGCAGACTGATCACATGAATCATCCTGAACTTGTCAGTGTTCAGGGCAAAGAGGATACCAGCCTTTTGGACAATATTGCCTCTGTTGGGGAAAAATGTTACATTAACCCATAAGACATCACAAACCTGAAGTTCAGTAATATGTGGAATATAAAATATGAAATATCACGTGCAAGTGAATGTCATTCTATTTGGGAAAGGTTGTTGACGTCATTTATTGTTGTCTTTTATCCATTGTGCACGGGGACAGACACCTGCACTGATGAGGTTGGCCATGGACTGGAGTGTGCAATGCTGCCCAATGTCTGCTCTTCCAAGTTCGCTCCCCTCCTGTGCAGAAAATACTGCAAACTGTGCAGTAAGCCTTTTTATTGTGTATGGCTGCTCGTGTATGCCCGTGCATGTTTTTAGGGGTGTGTATGTGTGTGTGTGCACGTGCGTGTGTATTTCAAATACTTCGCAACTGGCAGCAACAACGATCATGTGACTCGTAACATCAACAATCATGGCAGAAACGTGACAACATGAGTGTAGTCCAGTAACAGTAAATCCTCGTATAAACAAGTTTGTGATTTAGTAAGTAGAGTAGAAACTTCTTTGGTTTTTTCAAAACATCCCTCCTCTTCCACACCTTCCCACCTCCAGTACCCACGCCCGCCATATTCTCATGCCCCACTGCACTTAAAACGAATCATGATCTTTTAATTCATTCTTTGAAATTGTGACAGTCTGCACTCTGTTGGTATAATCCACTCGTTAAAGAACAAGCACTGATATTCATTTCACGAAGCCACATTATAAATAACATGAGCAGAGATGGTGCAGTAGCCAGATTTGTCCTTGACCTATAAAGAGTAGCCTAAACTTCAAAGGGAAAACCACAAGACTGAAACTTTGACAGGCAACATCAGGTCAGTTGCCACTACTCATGCCTCATGAATTTACACATTCATGGTACCAGATCTGCTTTGGGTGTTGTTGTTGTTGTTTCCCTGATATCTGTTCGGATGTATTCTGAACTTTTCTCCAATCAGTTACCACTATTCATGCCACATGAATTCACACATGCATGGTTCCAGATCTGCGTTGTGTTTTTCCCCCCGATATCTGTTCTGACTTATTCTAAACTTTTCTCCAATCTAGATTCCTCCTCGACAACAGAAGCTCCAACGGACACCTCCACGTACCCGCCATGGACGGAGACATGTATGGATCACGTGGTCGGTGCTCTGACCTGTCCCGTCATTCCCAGCGTGTGTGACGACGACTACGGACGACTGTTCTGCCGCAAGAGTTGTGCTGTCTGCGGTCCTACTACTACCACCACCACTACAACCGTTCCCACTACACCAATTGCAGGTCAGTGCTGTTCCTAACTGGAATACGTTTGTTTTTCCAGAAGGTAGTTGACACAGCCTAGAAGTTGTGTGTCTGTCTGACACATTTAAAAATCAGCTGAAAGCAAACAAATCTTTGGTCGTTGGTTTTTGTTCTATCACAATCATATAACATTCGTGTTATGTTTAAATTCTGTTTTTCATCAGTGAAACTCGATGAATATAGATGCATCTCATGGAAATCTGCAAAGCAGACTGATCACATGAATCATCCTGAACTTGTCAGTGTTCAGGGCAACGAGGATACCAGCCTTTTGGACAATATTGCCTCTGTTGGGGAAAAATGTTACATTAACCCATAAGACATCACAAACCTGAAGTTCAGTAATATGTGGAATATAAAATATGAAATATCACGTGCAAGTGAATGTCTTTCTATTTGGGAAAGGTTGTTGACGTCATTTATTGTTGTCTTTTATCCACCGTCCACGGGGACAGACACCTGCACTGATGAGGTTGGCTATGGACTGGAGTGTGCAATGCTGCCCAATGTCTGCTCTTCCAAGTTCGCTCCCCTCCTGTGCAGAAAATACTGCAAACTGTGCAGTAAGCCTTTTTATTGTGTATGGCTGCTCGTGTATGCCCGTGCATGTTTTTAGGGGTGTGTATGTGTATGTGTGTGTGTCGCAACGTGCGTGTGTGTTACTAATACTTCGCAACTGGCAGCAACAACGATCATGTGTCTCATAACATCAACAGTCATGGCAGAAATGTGACAGCATGAGTGTAGTCCAGTAACAGTAAATCCTCATATAAACAAGTTTGTGATTCAGTAAGTAGAGTAGAGACTTCTTTTTTTTTCAAACATCCCTCCTCTTCCACACCTTCCCACCTCCAGTACCCACACCCACCATCCTCTCATGCCCCACTGCACTTAAAACGAATCATGATCTTTAATTCATTCTTTGAAATTGTGACAGTCTGCACTCTGTTGGTATAATCCACTCGTTAAAGAACAAAGCACTCATATTCATTTCACGAAGCCACATTATAAATAACATGTGCAGAGATGTTGCAGTAGCTAGATTTGTCCTTGACCTACAAAGAGTAGCCTAAACTTCAAAGGGAAAACCACAAGACTGAAACTTTGACAGGCAACATCAGGTCAGTTGACACTACTCGTGCCTCATGAATTTACACATTCATGGTACCAGATCTGCTTTGGGTGTTGTTGTTGTTGTTTCCCTGATATCTGTTCGGATGTATTCTGAACTTTTCTCCAATCAGTTACCACTATTCATGCCTCATGAATTCACATACTCATGGTACCAGATCTGCATTGTATTTTTCCCCCCGATATCTGTTCTGATTTATTCTAAACATTTCTCCAATCTAGATTCCTCCTCGACAACAGAAGCTCCAACGGACACCTCCACGTACCCGCCATGGACGGAGACATGTATGGATCACGTGGTCGGTGCTCTGACCTGTCCCGTCATTCCCAACGTGTGTGACGACGACTACGGACGACTGTTCTGCCGCAAGAGTTGTGCTGTCTGCGGTCCTACTACTACCACCACCACTACAACCGTTCCCACTACACCAATTGCAGGTCAGTGCTGTTCCTAACTGGAATACGTTTGTTTTTCCAGAAGGTAGTTGACACAGCCTAGAACTTGTGTGTCTGTCTGACACATTTAAAAATCAGCTGAAAGCAAACAAATCTTTGGTCGTTGGTTTTTGTTCTATCACAATGATATAACATTCCTGTTATGTTTAAATTCTGTTTTTCATCGGTGAAACTCGATGAATATAGATGCATCTCGTGGAAATCTTCAAAGTGGACTGATCACATGAATCATCCTGAACTTGTCAGCATTCAGGGCAACGAGGATACCAGCCTTTTGGACAAGATTGCCTCTGTTGGGGAAAAAATGTTACATTAACCTATAAGACATCACAAACCTGAAGTTCAGTAATATGTGGAATATAAAATATGAAATATCACGTGCGAGTGAATGTCATTCTATTTGGGAAAGGTTGTTGACGTCATTTATTGTTGTCTTTTATCCACCGTCCACGGGGACAGACACCTGCACTGATGAGGTTGGCCATGGACTGGAGTGTGCAATGCTGCCCAATGTCTGCTCTTCCAAGTTCGCTCCCCTCCTGTGCAGAAAATACTGCAAACTGTGCAGTAAGCCTTTTTATTGTGTATGGCTGCTCGTATATGCCCGTGCATGTTTTTAGGGGTGTGTATGTGTATGTGTGTGTGTGTGTGTGCGTGTGTGTGTGTGTCTCCAAATTCTTCGCAACTGGCAGCAACAACGATCATGTGACTCGTAACATCAACAGTCATGGCAGAAATGTGACAACATGAGTGTAGTCCAGTAATAGTAAATCCTCATATAAACAAGTTTGTGATTCAGTAAGTAGAGTAGAGACTTCTTTTTTTTTTCAAAATATCCCTCCTCTTCCACACCTTCCCACCTCCAGTACCCACGCCCGCCATATTCTCATGCCCCACTGCACTTAAAACGAATCATGATCTTTTAATTCATTCTTTGAAATTGTGACAGTCTGCACTCTGTTGGTATAATCCACTCGTTAAAGAACAAAGCACTCATATTCATTTCACGAAGCCACATTATAAATAACATGAGCAGAGATGGTGCAGTAGCTAGATTTGTCCTTGACCTACAAAGAGTAGCCTAAACTTCAAAGGGAAAACCACAAGCCTGAAACTTTGACAGGCAACATCAGGTCAGTTGCCACTACTCGTGCCTCATGAATTTACACATTCATGGTACCAGATCTGCTTTGGGTGTTGTTGTTGTTGTTTCCCTGATATCTGTTCGGATGTATTCTGAACTTTTCTCCAATCAGTTACCACTATTCATGCCACATGAATTCACACATGCATGGTACCAGATCTGCGTTGTGTTTTTCCCCCCGATATCTGTTCTGACTTATTCTAAACTTTTCTCCAATCTAGATTCCTCATCGACGACAGAAGCTCCAACGGACACCTCCACGTACCCGCCATGGACGGAGACATGTATGGATCACGTGGTCGGTGCTCTGACCTGTCCCGTCATTCCCAACGTGTGTGACGACGACTACGGACGACTGTTCTGCCGCAAGAGTTGTGCTGTCTGCGGTCCTACTACTACCACCACCACTACAACCGTTCCTCCGTCTACGACTGTAGCAGGTAAAGGCTGTTAACTGCATTTTACTCGTTCCCTTGTTCCCTCCGCTGCCTGCAGCCACAACAGGTATATCAACGCCATACTCAACGGAATCAACTTCTACTTTGAGTATTCCAGTTCAACAGAGGTCCTTATTGGAAAAAAAAAAAAACAACGTTTGATTTCGTACTTCGTCTATGGGACATCCTTTTTTTTCTCTCTCCCCCCCCCCCCCCCACCCCCCCCCCCCCCTTGCATAGCCTGAGGTGGGCGACACATCCCTTGTCTTTCATGCAAGTGTGAACTTTCTTGTAGTGTGTCATAACTCTTGCTGCAGCAGATCTGTATGTTCCATGTTCACTTCAGTGACAGTCGCTACTTCCGTCTTGAAGAGCTTTTGTTCACAGTGTTTCGGGGCCATTGAGCCTGCTTCTGTTAGATGTCTTCTGTTGTTTATTAGTTTTATTTATTCGGGGCGTGTGTGTGTGTGTGTGTGTGTTCTTTTGGGGGGATTTCTTGCCAAGACGATTGTCAACCGTTGATGGGTATTCACCATTGCTAAAAATTATGTCTGCCTTCTCATCAAGGCCGGGAAGGCACCACCGAACAAGTGTCAATGTAATAAATACGATTTGTTTCGAGCAGAAATGAAAGAAAAAAACAAACAAAAAACCCACAAAAAAACACGAATGATAATAACCATCCAAACAGATGCAGAGAACACAACAACAACAACAACAAGCTCAAGTGCCCCGCCTTCCTTCAGCCCAACCCAGCCCCCATCATCAGCAGGGACTTCCAGCGCCGCCTCCCCTTCAGCCAGCAGCAGCAGCACCACCACCAGCACACCCCCGAGCTTTCCCGCCACTACCACCACCCCTCCCAGCACCTCCACCCCGGCTCTGCACTGGCCCAAGTGCAAGGACCACGTGGGTAACGGGAGGACGTGCGCCAGCTACCCCAGCATCTGTCGGCAGGACCCGGCCCTGGCCGACCTCCTGTGTCCCAAGTTCTGTGGATTCTGTGGTCAGTTGTTGTTGGTTTTTTTTTGGGGGGGGGGTTTGTTGTTTGGTTTTTTTTGTTGTTTTTGTTGGGGTTTGGGGGTTTTTGTTGTTGTTTTTTTTGTCTCTTTTTTTTATATTTTTTTAAAATTAATTTTCATTCGATTGTTACATGATATAAAGAACAAAAACAAACAAACATAACATTTAACTTCCGATACAATGCCAGCTACCCCGACATTTGTCAGCGGTACTGGGCTTTTTTTTTTTTTTTTTTTTTTTTTTTGTCTCCTTATTTATGTTTGGAATTTTCATTCGATTGTTACATGATATAAAGAACAATAATAATAATTTAAAAAAAAAAAAAAAAAAAAAAAAAAAACCATTTAACTTCCGATACAATGCCAGCTTCCCCGACATTTGTCAGCGGTACTGGGCTGTGGCCGACATTTTGTGTCCCAGGTTCTGTGGATTCTGTGGTCAGTTGTTGGTTTTGTTTTGGGGTTGGTTTGTTTGTTTTGTTGTTGTTGTTGTTTTTTCGGGTGTGGGGGGTGGGGGGTTGTCTCCTTTTTTATGTTTGGAATTTTCATTCGATTGGTACATGATATTAAGAACAATATTAAAAAATAAAATAAAATAAAAATAAAAACCATTTAACTTTCGATACAATGCCAGCTACCCCGACATTTGTCAGCCGTACTGGGCTCTTTGGCCGACATTCTGTGTTCCATGTTCTGTGGTTTCTGTGGTCAGTTGTTGTTTTTGTTGTTTTGTTGTTGTTGTTGGTTGTTGTTGTTTTTTTTTTGGGGGGGGTGGTTTTTTGTGTTTTTTTCTCCTTTTTATGTTTGGAATTTTCATTCGATTGTTACATGATATAGAGAACAATAAAAAAAATAAAAAAATAAATTTTGAAAAAAAAGACCATTTAACTTTCGATACAATGCCAGCTACCCCGACATTTGTCAGCCGTACTGGGCTCTTGGCCGACATTTTGTGTCCCAGATTCTGTGGTTCCTGTGGTCAGATTTGTTTTGTCTCCTTATTCTGGTGTGGTTTTTGTTTGTTTGTTTGTTGTATTTTGGGGTTGTTTTTTATTTAGTTGTTACATAATATACAGAACAAAAAGAACCCCAAACATTTAACTAACGATACAGTACAAATATTAACATAGAAAGGATGAAAAAATGGAAGACAAACCAAACCAAAACACACACAAGCACACAGACAGAGAGAGAGAGATAGAAAGAGAATGAG
Source organism: Babylonia areolata (assembly GCF_041734735.1). Classification (NCBI taxonomy): domain Eukaryota; kingdom Metazoa; phylum Mollusca; class Gastropoda; order Neogastropoda; family Buccinidae; genus Babylonia; species Babylonia areolata. The sequence goes on along the minus strand of NC_134901.1, from coordinate 42,266,449 downwards.
AGAGAGAGAAATATCAATGTCACAGACTATTCCATCAGAAATTACTGGTCTTGTGATCAGTTATTAGTATGATTCTTATATAGTGGCTATATTATTATCACATCTTATTATTATTATCATATCCTCGGTCAGAGACCAAACCCTACGCGCTTTACAAACACAAGAGTCATTTGCACAACAAGCTATGCCTGCCTACCAGGATACAACCAACTGACAGTTACCTTTGGGCGCTCATCATTCGTTTCCTGTCTGTTATGCTTCAGTCACGCGCACACATACGCATATCTCTTATCTGTCACCAGCAGCGTGGATTTTTCTTCAGAATTTTGCCAGGAACAACTCTTTTGCTGTCGTGTTGTGTTTGTCTTTTGTTTGTTTGTTTGTTTTTGTTTTTGTTTTTTGTTTCGGGGTTGTTATTTTTTTCCAGAGCGCTAAGTCCCGTACCTCTGTTTATCGTCTCGTCCGAATGACTAGCGTTCAGACCATCACTCACGTCCTGGTGGAATGGGGAGGAAAATGGTAGCGAGTGTAGGATTCGATGCCGTGTTGTCAGATTCTCTCGCTTCCTAAGCGGACATGTTACCACTTGTGGCCACCAACAACCATCTACCTGGAGATCTAGTCATCAACCCCATCCACACGTAACATGCAACTTCTGTTCAAACGTGTGTGTGTGTGTGTGTGTGTGTGTGTGTGTGAGTGAGAGAGTTTGTGTGTGTGTGTGTGTGTGTGTGTGTTGCGTGCATGTGTGAGTATGCACAAGTTTTTATATTGATATGCACTTGTCTTTATCCTAATTTCTGCTGTATCTGTGTTTGTGTATGATTTTCGATGTATGTCCGTATCTTGTTATGTACTATCCCACCCCCACCTCCCCCATGTTCCTTGTGACCCCGGGTACACTTGGTAATAAAGACATGTTCTGTTCTATTCTATCACTCCACATTGAACAATTGCCAGTATAAATACAATTTGGTTCAGACAGAAGTAAAGAAAGAATGAAAAAAAAACACGAATCAATAATAGTCATCCCTAACAGGTGCAGAGAACACAACAAGAAGAGCGGGGGGTTTTTTTCGGTGGGGGGGGGATTCGGGGGGGGGGGGGTTCTTTCTTTTTTCCCATCCTTTTCTCAGCTCCTTCCAGAAAGGTTATGTGGTGGGTGATTTTCACTGGAAAGTCTCTGTTCTCCTTACACTCGTCTTCATCAGTGTGTGTGTGTGTGTGTGTTATTCCAAGTCAATTTTGCAGTGAAAGTTAAATTTCTAAGAGTCTGGTTGCCTGAGGCACATTTCCTAGTCAAGGAGAATAGGCTATAACCTTTTTTTTCTTTTCTTTTTTCTTTTTTTTTTTACACTGAATCTTTGAGGAATGGCTGCGAAAAAATACATATTGAAACACACACACACACACACACACACACACACACACACACACACATTCACACGTGCACACACACACGCATTCTCTCTCTCTCTCTCTCTCTCTCTCTCTCTCTCTTTCTCGCACACCGTTACACTACACTATATCCTCCATACCCCCAACAACAGGGGGCCAAAAGGATTGATCAAAATATTCACACGATTCTCGGCTCTTCCAAGGACGTTACACTAAATCCTCCATACCCCAACAACAGGGGGCCAAAAGGATTGATCAAAATATTCACACAATTCTCGGTTCTTCTAAGGACGTTACACTATATCCTCCATACCCAGCAACAGTGTGACAAAGGATTCATTAAAATATTCACACGATTCTCAGTTCTTCTAAGGACGTTACACTACATCCTCTGTACCCCAACAACAGTGTGAAAAGGGATTGATTAAAATATTCACACAATTCTCAGTTCTTCTAAGGACGTTACACCATATCTTCCATACCCAACAACAGTGTGAAAAAGGATTCATTAAAATATTCACACAATTCTCGGTTCTTCTAAGGACGTTACACTACATCCTCTGTACCCCAACAACAGTGTGAAAAGGGATTGATTAAAATATTCACACGATTCTCGGTTCTTCTAAGGACGTTGCACTACATCCTCCATACCCAGCAACAGTGTGACAAAGGATTCATTAAAATATTCACACAATTCTCGGTTCTTCTAAGGACGTTACACTACATCCTCCATACCCAGCAACAGTGTGACAAAGGATTCATTAAAATATTCACACAATTCTCGGTTCTTCTAAGGACGTTACACTACATCCTCCATACCCCAACAACAGAGGGCCAAAAGACTGACCAAAGTACTCAAACGATTCTCGATCCTTCCAGTACCCCTAATGGAGACTGGAACCTACGCGCCGGACACGACGACAGACTCCAACGCGGCAGGTGGCTGCGTGGACCGAGTGGTCAACGGACTGACGTGTGTGGACATCCCCTCAGTGTGTGCCAGCCACCAGTATGGCCGCCAGGTCTGCCCTCGGACGTGCAACGCGTGCGGGGAGGTGGTGGCGACAAGTGAGTCCGTAGGGGAAGGGAAAGTTTGGTGGTAATGTCCAATTTTAGCATCCTAAATTACTGCACCTATTTGGTTATACAATTCCATGGTTCGTGGGACGAAAAAAAAAACAACAACGGAAAAGCAAGATGGTGGGCACGTTAGTTTAGTGACCGTGGATCCACATCAAAATGGAGTAAAATAACGTGCAATTAAGAGTTGAAATCCACCTAAAATGGGTCTCAGTATATACTAATAGTAATATCGTTTTAATCATGCACACAAATTAATTGCCAGTAAAACAGGAACAATAATTTAGGATGCTAAACTTGGACTTGACTTGACTCAGTTGATTAGTCAGTTTGTGTCTGTCTCTCGTATTATATACAGAGTCAAGCCAGCAGATCTGAGTGCAAGCGCATGCATACCCGGCGGTGCGTACACGTACAACACAGACGTACACATATACTACACGTGCGTGTGCACATACACATACATAAACACACACACACACACACACACACACACACACACACACAGGCACATACACACGAACTCACACATACAAATGCAAAATATCGTGTGATCTTTAGTTTTACATGTAGGCCTGCTTGTCATGAAACAATAGATCATTGTTAGTTTCACCATTGGGAACACGATCAGCAATGGATGAACAAAACAAAAACAAAAATTAATCAAATTCATGCATTAAAAAAAAAAAAAAAAAACGCTAAGAAATAATCCCCTCTCTCCCTGATTCTGGGTTCAGCCACCCCCTCCATCACACCCGCCACCACCCTGTCTCCACCATCCACCCTGGCTAGCAGCACTCTAATGATGACCACGCCTGCCGAGCGGTGTGAGGACAACGTTGGACTAGGGCTGACCTGTGACGGACTGCCCGGGGCCTGCAACGACCCTCTGGCCTCCATCATCTGCAAGAAGACCTGCGGCTTCTGTGGTGAGTAATGTCCGCTGTCAGAAGACTTTGCGGCTTCTGTGTCAAATGTTAACATTTTTTTGGAAAAAGTTATATATTTCAAACTGTTCTTTATTAAAGTTAGCTAGCTGTGTGTTAAATAGTCCAGTTGGTTGTTTATTGTAGGTCCCCAGACGAACCTCTTTTCAAATAATAATCTACAGGAGTAGTGCATACAATATTTGATTATTGATAATTTTTTTTGTCCTAATCCCACTTCCCCCGTCCCGCCTCTCACACACACCCTTTCAATATTATGTTTTTTCTTTCTCCAGTCACTGACACTCACCCTCTCCATTTTAGACTTTGTACTCTATCTTTTCCACATTCTGTTCTCTCTCTCTCTCTCTCTCTCTCTGTCTCTCTCTCTCTTCCTTTCTTAGTCCCTTCCTCCTTGCCGCCCCCCCTCCACCTCAACCGCCTCCCTTTTCATTCGAATATACAGAAATGTCGATTTCTAATTAATAATAACAATTATCATTATGATAGAAATGATAATTATCCAAATGATAATAATATCATTTATTTTCAGTCTAATATCATCATCTTAGATGAACAGACTATAAATAAATAAACGAACGAACGTGGTGAGTAATGTCCTCAGTCAGAAGACTTGCGGCTACTGTGGTAATGTCATTTGAAAGAAGACATGGCTTCTGTGATGAGTAATTTCATCTGTCAGAAGACTTTGCGGCTTCTGTGGTAAGTAATAGCATCCATCAGAAGATTTGCAGCTTCTGTGGTGAGTAATAGCGTCTGTGAGAAGACTTGCGACTTCTGTGGTTAGTACTGCCAGAAGACTTGTGGCTTCTATGGTAATATCCTCGGTCAGAAGACTAGCGGCTTCTTTGGTGAGTAATATCAGAAGACTTAACAGCCTTAACAGCTTCTGTGGTGAGTGACATCAGAAGACTTGCAGCTTCTGTGGTGAGTGATATCAGAAGACTTAACAGCCTCAACAGCTTCTTTGGTGAGTAATATCAGAAGACTTAACAGCCTTAACAGCTTCTGTGGTGAGTGACATCAGAAGACTTGCAGCTTCTGTGGCGAGTACTGTCAGACTTGCAGCTTCTGCGGTGAGGGATGTCAGATTTGCTGCTTCTGCAGTGAGTAATGGCATCTGTCAGAAGACTTACGGTGTGTGTATGTGTGTGTGTGTGTGTGACAATACCAAACGCCACATTGCTACCTTCCTACCTCTGCATGTTCACCTGTCGCAGACTGTGAGGATCGCATCGTGGGAATGACATGTCAGGACCTGGTGGACAAATACGACAAGGATCCATGCCGGGATGAGCTGGGCCACCAAGTGTGTGCCAGGTTCTGTGGCTTCTGCTAGTGGCCTCTCTCCAAGGTGGGCCTACTTCACACATTTGTGTGTGCTGACATATATTAGTCCCATGATGATTTTTTTTTTTTTTTAAGTGAAGGCGGGCATGATTTTGTTTCTATTTATATGGTTCATACTTTCAATGATTTTAGAAACCCCAGAAGCATGTGATAATATGCATATGTCATTAGGCCTATATATAAATTGTGATTTTCAAAAATCAAATTTAGGGACTGAGAAAGCTGCAAAGGACATATCAGAGGTCACAGTATTTTGAGATTATTATTCTCACACACACACACACACATGCAAACTGTACTTATAAGCATGTACATGCATAAAAACATGAACGCATTCGCCATTGAAACACACGTTGCTCCATCTCTCTTAACCAGGCAAACCTGTCCCTTGCAGCTTTCTCATCCCAATTTAGTCATATATATATATATATCTATAATATATATATATATATATATATATGCGTGTATAATAATAACAATGGATACTTATATAGCACACTATACAGAAATCTGCTCTAGGTGCTTTACAAAAACGCTTTGTTAACATAAAACATTACATCTATGTCACATACACATACCAAAATATGACTACACACACACACACACACACACACACACACACACTGCATACATACATTTTAACAATACATGTGTATCAAACAGCTACCCTAACACATACGCACACATAGGCAGGCACAAACTTAAATAAACGCACGCACACACAATACACATTCATATACATGCATGTAGTTATGTACACATACATATGTATACACACATAGTCAAGCACAGCAAACGCAAAGGAAGTGGACCGGCCACAACTGAACTTACTGCTGAGGGAAAAGATGAGTTTTGAGATGAGATTTAAAAGATGCGAGGGAATCAGAATGACGGAGGTTATCAGGGAGCTTGTTCCACATCTTTGGCGATTGAAAAGAAAACGTTCTGTGTCTATAGGTCTTACTTCTGACGTGAAGTATCCTGAGAAGTCGAGCATCAGAGGAAGAACGGAGCATAAAGGCAACGGAAATATGTTCCCAAATTTACTTCTTTTTATTCTTCTTTTATTGGCAGATACAAGTGAAAACTGAAGCAAGCAGAAGAGTACAGAGGATCATCATGGATTCAGAAAACACCTCAATGAAGGAGACCACCAGTCTCATCACTCCTGCAATCCTATTTATTAATCATCTACCTCTTGATCAAGGAACCTACAGTACATGATATTATCAGTGTAACAGAAATTACCTTTGGAGGCAGTATTCAGTATGTGTGATCAGGACTATGTATCGGAATCTTGCTTGAAATTAAATTCTTTATAACATTTAAATATTCTGAGGCAGTACAAGATTTGTGGTCAGGAAAAAAATAACGTCAAACAATACTTAAGAGGCCACAGCCCGAGGTGGAGACCTAAAAGAATAGTCAAATCAGGAATAGGCTAATTAGACAGACCTAGTCTCAAAGTCTGTGGCCTTTCATGCCCTGCTCTCATGGTGACCCGTTTCGATACCCCTCCACTTCTGTGCGTGGGGTGAGTCCACTTCTGTGCGTGGGGTGAGTCCACTTCTGTGCTTGGGGTGAGTCCACTTCTGTGCGTGGGGTGAGTCCACTTCTGTGCGTGGGGTGAGTCCACTTCTGTGCGTGGGGTGAGACCTGTCAGTGTCTTCAGATTCATGGGGGGGCTGTTGTTTGCGGGACGTGGTGGCGGTCTCCACTCTGGGAGGAATGCTCACTCAGTCTGGCTCTGTGACTAAGCCATTATTGTCGTTAGTAGCTGGCTTAGTAGGTGGTGTCCTAAGTACGTTGAATCAGAACAGGCACCACTGAACACCACCGAAGTGACTCAGCAGCAGTGCAGGGTCTCCTCTGGTGTGTGGCCTCCTGCCGACCTAACATCGATGGTTCCCTGCGGACTGCCCATGCGCTGGAACTGTGACGGATGAACCCGGGTGTGGTCGTGTACGGGGAAATCTAAATGAGCGGTGTGGGAGTAATGCCACTGAAATGGCGCAGATGATGGGGCAGCAACAACAACAAAAAAAAACAAAACAAAAAAAAAGTCAGACAGACCTTCACAAATGAATAATTGTCTTCCATTTCTTTTGAGGAGAAAACAGACACACTGACATGCAAACACGGAAATGCACACACATACACCCACTCCCACAAACACTCCTTCAAATACAACAAAAAGGACAGTCAGAACACCTGTGCAAATAAACAAATTTCATTCCAAAGAAAAAACAAAGATGTTTATTTAATTTACATGTGAAAAAGAAAAGCAAAGGATGACTTTACACCTCACATGAACTGTTTAACAACAAATAATGGTTGATATTTTCATTGTGTTAGTGCATTTACAAACAGTGCAAGAGCTTCACAATGTCACTAACATGTCAGTAAACAAACTGCACAAAAAGCCTCTCTATGTACTTATAATGGCTGGTTAAATATACTGTATTTCTACTCCTTTATTATCGAAACATATGGCACAAAAGACAATAAACAAAGAAGTTTAGATAGAAAGAAACTTCCAGTTCCAGTCTCTCCTGACAGATTTCTTTAAAGACCAAAGGAAAATGCTGAAAGAAAATATGAAAATAATGATCACAAAAAGTAGCAATGTCTTATTCATGCTTTTCTTGCTAACACTATATTCATTATCAACAAAGGAACATGTCAATATGAAAATAACAATCACAATAAGTAGCAAGATCTTATTCATACCTTTCTTGCAAACACTATATTCATTATCGACAAAGAAACATCCATGAAAGGGAATACATCCATGAAAGGGAATAACATTAACACTTTTTCATCCTTACCTTAAAAATACAATGGAACAACAATCTAAGTAACATTGCTTAAAGCTGATAGTGATTAAACCATATGCTGCTGCTGCCCACATTAATTTTTATTAAGTTAAAGAATCCAAAGGTATTTCTCATGAGAGTTGAGCGTAGGCAATAACATTGTTGATATTTGTTTTTATAATGAGTGCTGTATATTATTTTTTTCTCCTCTGATCTTAACATTGGTGTTCAAAAACATGTTCTGTGCTGCCTATATTTCTCCTAAACATACTGCCATTGGTGGCATTTTCCCCGTATTGCTCTCACGGCTTCACCAAACTCTTTGATGCATAGATTCACCAGGCACCGATGCTAGTACAACCCTCGACAAGGGGATACTGATGTCAGGTTTGCACATGTCGTCTTCATCAGAAACCTTTTACTGCTGCCAGGTCACTCTGTTTAGGTCAGTACATGGGTACTGCTTTCAACACATGTAGAATACACCAAGTCTCCAAACAACAGTCAACAGATAATCACTCAACAAAACGTATACACTGAAAATTCATCTGCAAGAACCAAAATGTAATTATACATAATTCATGTACAGATGAAGATGACCTAACATGTTAAGAAAAAAAACAACCTCGGTGAAAATGTTCACAATAATTCCCTTGCTCATGAAACAAGGGATCCAATCCTGCTTTAGTAGGTCACACAAGAGTAGTTTCCCTTAAACAGCTGTTGTCTCTTCAATTGAATGCAATCCGAGGGAACAGTATTGAGAAATACTTTTAAGTTATCACAACATACTTCAGCACATGTTTTCTGTTGCCTTAGAAATCAAATGAGGATATATTCACAACTGTACACAAACGCTTTCCCTTTACCTTCACAACATTTAACTTGGTTCTGATTCACAACAAATCCATTCACTGCCAGTGGGGAAAGGGGGTGGGGGGGAGTTCTTGCCAAGCTTTGGTCACCACATACATACATCTTTTCCCATGCAAATCAGATTCAAACAGATTTAAAACTACCACCATAAAGCAAAAACATGACCCTAGGCTAAAAAAAAACAACAACAACAACATTTGATACATCTCTGATGAGGCTCAAGGGAAAATAGATTAGGTTGAACAAAAAATGTTTTGTTCCAACCACCAAGGGAAAGTAGCATCCTTCCAACTCCAAGTGGCCCCCCAAAAAACCACGATAACAAACATTGGCTTGTTGATTGTGGCAACTCAACCTAAGGAGAAGAAGAAGTTGTAACCTGCTGATGATGAGATTTCCTCCTCCTGAGAAACAAAACTGAAAAAAAAAGAAAGAAAGTATTTGTCTCTTGTCAGTTGTCTTGCCTAAGAAACAGCACAACTTTCCTCTGAAAACTGCTGAAAACTACAGATACAATTACAGCTCTGACTGCTATGGACAATACTACTCATAGTATGTATATAAGACAATCAGAACCAGTATAACTTGATCTTTTCAGTAAATGAAACAAAGTAGAAAAACGTGTGTAGTGAAGAGTATCACAGAGCCTTCATCACAGAGGCTGCCCCCTCCTGAAGCGCCACCATTGCAGTTCTGCTGTTTTAACCACACGGGCAGCAATTTCACACATTTCTAGGAATGAGGTTTAACACTTAATACTGCTCTCAATCTCACTCTTTTTTTTTGCAGAGCTCTACAGTCCATTTTCAGTGGTAACCATGTATTACTTGTATTTGTTTGTATTTGTATTTCTTTTTATCACAACAGATTCATCTCTGTGAAATTCGGGCTGCTCTCCCCAGGGAGAGCGCGTCGCTACACTACAGCGCCATCCATTTTTTTGTATTTTTTCCTGCGTGCAGTTTTTTTTGTTTTTCCTATCGCAGTGGATTTTTCTACAGAATTTTGCCAGGAGCAACCCTTTTGTTGCTGTGGGTTCTTTTACGTGCTCTAAGTGCATGCTGCACACGGGACCTCGGTTTATCGTCTCATCCGAATGACTAGCGTCCAGACCACCACTCAAGGTCTAGTGGAGGGGGAGAAAATATCCGCGGCTGAGCCGTGATTCGAACCAGCGCGCTCAGATTCTCTCGCTTCCTAGGCGGACGCGTTACCTCTAGGCCATCACTCCACATACCACCAACTGCCTACCGACATAACAAAATCAATTCGTATGACACTGGCACAAAACTGATGAAATAACAGCCTGTGAAAAGAAAAGAGTGGAACTTTCGTTAGCGAAAAAATAACCCCCCATCTTATCTGCCTCTTCTTTCCGTCCTCACTCCTTGCCTTCCTAAGCTTCCGCACATCTGGTGATCAATGCAAAACCTCAAAGTAAAAAGTTATTAACAGCCTATTAACAATACCTATGAGCAAGCAACAAAAGCATAAACAACTGCAACAAATTTTCACTGCTACAAGATCATTGTCTGATTATCATAATAATTTCAAAGTGAAAAGGTCATACAGACATTCCTCAACAACGCCAATCCAAGAAACCAGCTCAAGCAAAACTAAGAACTGCCAAGAAAGTGTATAATAAACAAAAAAATAATAATAAATCAGCAAAATTAACGAGTCTAAATATCTTGCGAAAATAAGATTATAACAATCAAAACCAAAGAAAGTAATGCTGGTGAAGGGAAAAAAAGAAAGAAAGAAAGAAAAATTAAAAATATATATATATATATATATATCACAACAAAACTCAAAAACACTGATGAAAATATATCAAACATGTAACGAAAAATTAAAAACGCTGACAAAAATATATAACACATAATCAAAAACAGAACTTTAAAAAAATCAATCACAATCATACAGCTTATCTATATCCACCCTCACCACCTTTGAGCTGCTCACTCACAGGTGAATCAGAGTACAGTATTCACAAAGCTTAGGTTTTGATTACCTGAAAAGCTGTAAGAAATGCAGTATAAAAGTTATGGTTGCCAGAATATCACATATAAAGTAGTACCAACATTGAACAACGGGTTGTCTTCAAGGAAAATAATGAAAAAAACAAGACAAGACTCGACTGTTTTCAAAATGAGTACATTCTCAACAAATATGCACTAAACAAAAACCAACTTGAAAGAAAATGAGTATGTTCTGAACAAATACATTAGTCATTTACAAGCTAATTACATGACATTCATTCATGTAATCATCTTGTTTAACTCTCTCCATACGAACGGCGAAAGAGACGACGTTAACAGCGTTTCACCCCAATTACCATCATCAAAATATTGCAAGTGGAAGGCTCTTATACTGAAGAGGTGAATGTTGATTAAGAATACCACAATTCTGACAACGGGAAGCTAAAGGTCGGGTCATTCAGACACCCACTGGACATCGGAGGGGTCTGTGTAGAGGAGAAGAGAGGACTGGCCGTACTGAGTGAGTTAATGGTTTGATTTCAAATACATACTGTTACATGAGGTTAGTTGAATAGTTGGTGATTAACTCATGCAACCCTGCACACGAGCAATGCTTGGACGTCAAAATTTGTTTCATGAAGACAAGTTTCCACATTCCTACATATGTATAAACATCAAGCAAAGGGAACTAACTTCTACACTATTTCTGGATGTGTTGGCAGGTCAATTTGAAGGAAAAACCGCTTGATTTCAGTATATTTTCTATGTTTTTCTGCATCAAAATGGCAGAAAACAACCCAGGATTGAACGGGTTAAGTATTATTTTCCCCCGAAAGAAACCTAAACCAGACCAGCATCACTGTAACCTCATGAAAAAAACCCAGAAGACTGACAAATTGGAAGGGGGGGAGGGGAAGCTGCTGTTTCCAATGTGCATTTCATGAATTTACACAATAGATCAGCTGCTCCAAATCCATTTCCATATAATTTTTCTGAACACTGACGGAAAGTAGAAAAAAATTAAAAAAAAAAAAATTCTACAACGATAATGTTAATATTGGATTATGATGTCAGGAGAGAAATTTCTATTTCACATTTTCTTTTTTCAGAAAATCCAGATACAACCCATGCCAATCACCCATTCATTAATTAATAAAAACAGAGTTTGATATGCCTTTCAAACATAGCTAACTGCATAACAATTATCAAGTAAAGCATGAAGAAGATCAAATTGGTTTCTGTGTATATAATTAACAAAATGTGATACAACTTAATACCTTCCATTGCCTGACAGCCAAAAAAACAAACAATAATTCCACGAAAGGCTATCAGAAAGCATTATTATATATACAATACCAAACAAGTAGTGCCATTTCTAATAACTGTTCACACAGTTCTTGCATCAAACGTGCAGTTCCAGTCGATACCTATCAACAGCATGAATCAAAGAAGGTAGAACTTTGCAAAACCATACAGCAAATCCCTATAGCAAAACTACACCAGAAAATAAAAGAAAGAAAATGTATAATGTGTCTACGTATGCACACACACACACAATGAAACCCAGTCCGAATCCACTTAAGATTTAAGTTTACCATGTTTACTTTATACATGTTTGGTATGACAATTCTTAGAATTTTAGAACATGATTTCTTTGTTTTCAATGCAGATTTTTTTTTCTTAATTAAATCATTTCACAAGACTCAAACTCTCTAATCTACCTTCTCTACTCTCAGAAGTGTTGTTCTGTAAATGAACAACACACACACACACACACACACACACACACACACACACATTCATTTTATGGTGCACAGAATAAAGTTTGGGACCAGAACATGAACACTCATGTTGAAGGAAGTTATGCTTGTCCAAGAAAGCTGCACTTGAACAGGAGATTATCACACAACACACAGTTCGTGAACAACATGAAAATGCGAAAACATGTGGGCAACTTATTTCACCGTTTCCCCTACAAATCACCTTGCAACTCCCCCCTTCTCTTCTGCCTAAAACCCTTATTTATGTAGACACATGATCACATTCCAATGTGAAAATTAATACTTGAACAAAATCAGAAAATGTCCACAATCACCAGTAAATGTGACGGGACGTTAAACAAAAATCCTCCGCATCTCACTTTCATCTACAGAGACACACATTTCTAGGTACTGTACTGGTGACAAAAAAAATCCAATTTTGTATAAATGATAAATGAGTGAGAATGGTAAGCACTGACGCATGTATCCCAAAGTACCAGTAAGTTCTCAATGAAAAACAAACTGAAATTTTGTTCCCAGTTGCCTATGTACTTGGTGCTACCCTGGAGCTCTGCTATGACTTTCACATCAATCCTGTGATATGACAGCAAACAGTATTCGGACTCCATTGAAAACTACTAACCTCCCTCGTTGCCCAGAACGATAACGTCCGTTTTCTTTCCTTCTCTTTAACCTCCAAGATGCTGTCCTTCAACATTGGTATCTATTTCCTTACAACAGCAGAATCCTGAAAGGCAGAAGCATTTATCAATGTTCAAATTCAAACTGCCTGTTACCAAAACTTTTTTTTGTTTGTTTTTTTAATCCATACCTTTTCTGGTTACTCCTCTCTTCCTATGCCTGCTATCTCATTCTGATCTTTTTTCCTTTTATTCTCTTGTGTGTGGGGGAGGGGGGGGGTCTTGTTCTTGTTTTTATTTTTTCTTTGGAGGGATTTTTGGTCTTTATATCCCTCAGTATCTTGTACTGATTGTCACCGATGATAATGTTGAGGGCGAGAAGGAGAATCAATCATCTGACCAGGCAACCAATGAATGTCAGAGAATCATTCTGCACAATATACTATCTCCCCTGACATAAGGAGGGGTCTTACTCTTAGTCTTAGCATAGCCCACCAGTTAATTTCTGAGAATCTTTGTGCATGATACCTGTAGATCTCCCTCAAAGATTGTGGGTCTCAGCACTGCCCGTCAATTAATCTCGGAGAATATTTCTGTAAGATACATATCTCCCTGACAGACTGGGGAGCCGTTGTGTAATAGCCCGTCAGTTAATCTCAGAGAATCTTTCTGCAAGATACAGACCTCCCTGACAGACTGGGAGGGCTTTGCACAGCCCAACAGGGAGAATCTTTCTGCAAGATACAGACCTCCCTGACAGATTGGGAAGGCTTTGCACAGCCCAACAGGGAGAATCTTTCTGCAAGATACAGACCTCCCTGACAGATTGGGAGGGCTTAGCACAGTCCAATAGGGAGAATCTTTCTACAAGATACAGACCTCCCTGACAGATTGGGAGGGCTTAGCACAGTCCAACAGGGAGAATCCTTCTGCAAGATACAGACCTCCCTGACAGATTGGGAGGGCTTAGCACAGCCCAACAGGGAGAATCTTTCTGCAAGATACAGACCTCCCTGACAGATTGGGAGGGCTTAGCACAGCCCAACAGGGAGAATCTTTCTGCAAGATACAGACCTCCCTGACAGATTGGGAGGGCTTAGCACAGCCCAACAGGGAGAAATTTTCTGCAAGACACAGATCTCTGACAGATGGGGAGGTCTCAGCACAGCCCACCAGTTAATCTCAGAGAATCTTTCTGCATGATACAAATCTATCTCCCTGATAGACTGGTGAGTGTGTGGGGGTCATCATCGCTCTTCAGTCTTTGGCCAGTGCATGGAGTTCATCATGTAGCTGGCTGGCGAGTAGCCAAAGTTCTGCTGGGCATACATGTGGCTGTTGATCTGCATGTGGCTGGCCCTCGTCAGCTCCACAAAAGTTCCTTCGGAGGGCTCCTTGCTGATTTCTGTGGACATGGGTTCCAGACTGGTCCTCGGCTCCACAGTGTTCCTGGGTTCCAAGTTATTCCTGGGTTCCACTGGATTCCCAGGCTCCATCATACGCCTGTGCTCCACAGCATTCCTGGCCTCCATCATGTTCCTGGCTTCCATTGCATTCTTGGGTTCCATCATATTTCTGGGTTCCATTGTATTCATGGGTTCTATCATATTTCTTCGTTCCAACACATTCCTGGGCTCCATCATGTTTCGAGGTTCCACTGCATTCCTAGGTTCCATATTTCTTGGTTCCAGCATATTCCTAGGTTCCATCATATTTCTGGGTTCCATCGCATTCCTGTGTTCCATCATACTTCTGGGATCCACAATATTCCTGGGCTCCATCAAACTCCTTGGGTCCATCATATTCCTGGGTTCCACCACATTTCTAGGATCTGCTATATGTGTATGTTCCATCATATTCCTTGGTTCCAGCACATTCATCGGATCTGCTACATGCCTAGGCTCCATCATATGCCTTGGTTCCACCACATTTCTAGGATCTGCTACATGCCTAGGCTCCATCATATTCCCTGGCTCCCCCACGTTCCTAGGATCTGCAACGTGCCGAGGTTCCATGATATTCCTGGATTCCACTGAATTCCTGTTCTCCAAAGCAGATTTGTGTTCAGGCATATTCTGGGGATCCACTATACTCCCATGCTCCATCCTGTCCCTGGGTTCAGTCATGCTCCTTGGCTCCGATGTGTCTCTCTGTTCTGAGGAATTACTGGACTCCATCATATTCCTCAAGTCCTCTCTCAACACCCTGTGGCTGACAACTTCATTGTCAGTTTCCTTCAGTATCTCTACTGTTTTCTTGCTCTTCCTTCCTCTCTTGCCTTTGATTTTAGCCTCCACAGACTCCTTGGGCTTTGGGGGCTCCTCTTGCTCCTCATCAGGACCTCTGTATTTACGGGGTCTGCCTCGGTTTCCTCCCACACGGACTTTCCCGTCTGGGGAATTAGCATGGTGCTGTATGTGTCGCTTCAGTGCGTCCTTGCTGCAGAGGGATCTCCCACACAAGTTGCAGAGCCAAGGGGATGGGTTGTGTCGGCTCTGGATGTGTCTTTTGAGGAGGAAGGAGTAGTAAAAACCGGCGCCACATGTTTCGCAGATGAACGGCCTGTCTGAGCCACTGTGACAGGACATGTGTATTTTAAGACGGGTGTTGTCCGTGAACCCCTTCCCACACTCAGAGCAGATGCAGGGCATGACGCCACGGTGCCGAATCATGTGGGACCTCAAGGTGTTGTATCGTTTGAAGCGCTGCCCGCACTCCTTGCAGCCAAACCTTCGACCGTTGGCATCGGGGGGGTCCAAGTTGGGGTTGTGCAGGTGCATCTTGTGGTCCCGAAGGGAGGCTCTCCAGCGGAAGGTCTGCCCACACTCCTCACAGGCGTAGGGCCGGTCGTCGCTGTGCTTCCGCTGATGAAGCTGCATGGCGGCTGGGGTGATGAAGTACATGTCGCACTTGTCACATTTGAAGTCTTTCCGGCCAGAGTGGCGAATCATGTGCATTTTCAAGCTGCTGGGGTCGGAGAACTCCTTTTTGCACAGTTTACACGTCACCATGGCCTTGGTCACCGCTTCACTGAGAGCGACTCCTGGATGGTCTTCCTCAACATGCATTCGCATTAATCTCATGTTGAAACTTTTGCCACAAATGTTACAGGGGTACTTGTGAACAGGCCCTCTTATTCGTGGGGGTCTGTCGCCAGCATGGAGTATCATGTGTTTCATCCAGGCCTGGGATTCGAAGAATGCTCTTCCGCAAATTTGGCACTTGAATCGTTTCTCTTTCCGGTGAACTCGTCGAATGTGTGTGGATAATAACTTTGCACTGGCGAAGTCCCCATCACACTCATTACACTTGTAGGGCTTCATGCCACAATGGACCCGCATAATGTGCATTGCTAAAGTTCTTTTCACCGTGAACTGTTTTTCGCACAGCGAACATTTCACAGAGCTTTTGCCTTTGTGGCGAGAGACATGTTTTCTCAGGGAATCTTTGTCAAAGAACCGTGATCCACAGTGGGAGCAGACATAAGGCTTGTCCCCTGTGTGTCGTCGACAATGTGCAACAAAACGATTCCATCTCAGAAACTCTTTTTTGCACTGTGAACATGTGTAGGGGCCAGCCCCTGGTGCCTTTCCACACAGAAATCGTTGGTGAGTATCCAGACCAGAAAACTCTATAAAAGCTTTCGGGCACACAGTGCATTTGAAGGCCTTTCCTTCCTGTTTCGTGGTTGCCTCTCCAGCATTGTCAATGTTTTGGTCGTCATCAACAATTTCAATGCTCATCTCACTAACACTACACGAATCCTGATTCTTATGCCTTTCATAGCCTTCCTCTGTCACAAAACGCTTCTGACAGCGTGAGCACTGATGCTTTACTCGTTCTGATATGTCTGTGCCACACGTTTTCTCATGCCGACGCTTAGCATTGGAAGTAGAGAAAGCTTTACCACAGTTCTCACACTTATAGGCCTTGACGTTGGAATGCTTGGACCTCACATGATTCCGCAAATGACTGGAGACTTTGTAAGTAGCATCACACTCTTGACAGCGAAACGGGCGATCTCCTGTGTGGACTCGCATGTGAACAGTCAGGCTGTCTGCTCGGCTGAAGGTCTTGTTACACTCAGGACAGGTTCTATTGCTTGCACCTTTAGGTGCAGATTTCTTACATGCCTTTGCAGATGTGACTGTAGAGTTCCTTTTCTTCTTACTCTTTGATTGATTATCGTTTGCGTCTGGAGTAGACTTTTTCACTTTTCCAGGCGTTTTCCTTGTCGACCTTACCCGGTCTGGTATACTGTCATCAGAATCTTCATAGTATTCCACAAAGGATGAGGGAACACTCTGCCTCTTCTGACGCACTGGCTGCACCCTCTCTGGGTTCTTTTCCCTGGCAGGAAGGCCTTTGCCTTGTGACGAAGGCTGATAATCTGACCCTGAACTGTGATCGCTCTCACTCTCAGGCTCTTCTTTGACTACCACCTTATTCCTTGCACCTTTTCTGACAGCTCTGGGGCGTTTCTTTGGGACAATTTTCTTCTCCTTCTTTTCTGCAGTGCTGCTCTGGGTGTTTTGTGCTGCAATTTTTTCAACGATGGGCTTGTAGTCTGCCTCTGTGTATTCATCAGTATCAGACCCAGAGTCTAAGCTTGGTGTGACGATGAAGGCAGCAGTGTCAGAGGACTGGCTGTGGGGAGCCGGGTCGGGGCTCTTTCTGGCTGCAGGAGGAGATGGGGGCTGGGTCTGGTGGGGTGGGCAGAGCTCCGCCTGAGATCGTGGTGTTCCCATCTGTTCTTCTGCTGACTCACAGTCTGACATTTTCTCCCGATCGGTGCCGTCCTCTGCCACTTTAGCATTGGACTCCCGTTCATCAGGCGATGGGGAACTCTGGTTCTCAGCACAATCAGCATTGTGGTTTGCTGTGACACTGGAAGAAGAATGTGCTGGAGGGTGTGTCGCAAAACGTCCATGGACTTTGGAGAGCTCACTCAAGTGAGAAGAAAAGGCCTTGGAGGAGAATGGCACATTGAACATGTCAGGGTTAATTGCTACGGCCACACCAGAAGCTGTGTAACTGGAGGGAGCATATGTGCTCTCTGTCTCTTCGTCTGTGCTTTTGGAGTCTGCAGGGTACACCATCCTGGCTTCGTTCTGGGGGAAAATAGGCTGGGAAGTGTACACAGTTGGGGAGCCAGGGCTCTCCTCCTTTGTCCTACATGATGGATACTTGTCTGTCTCCTCTTCCATCGGTGAGTATTCCCGCTTCTTGGTCACCACTCTGCTTTCATCATTGTCTTTGTCAGAATGACCGCCTACTCTCACTTCACTTACACTTTCTCGATCTGACACACCACCAGTGGCAGTAGCAGAGGCCAAACTCTTTCCCTGCTCACTCCTCTCGCTGTGATAAAAGGGAATCTGGAGAATGTTTCTGCCTTGTCCATCGTACACCTTCCTGTCTGGGTTTGCATGTGCCGGGGGCGGGGACCCTTCAAATCGGCTCTGACTGTGTCCAGAGCCCACAGAGGCAAAGTCCATACCGCCCGGCCAGGCGGGACTCACGCCGGGGGGGCTCATAAAGCCCGGCGTCAGAGGTCCGTGCCAGAATGAAGGGCTCATGGTGGGGGGGAAGGTGAGAGGACTCCTGTCTGGCGGCGGCCGGTCCATGCCGCTGCCTGGTGACAGGAAGGCTGGCAGGGCATGACCTGGTGAGTAACGATGCTCTGTGTAACTGCTGGCCGCTGCTGCCGATCGGTCGTCATTTCTCACAGGCCGCGGTCCCCCTCCTCCTCCTCCTCCACTGTCACCCATCATTTTTACTGACCTTGAAAAAAAAAAGAATAAGAAAAAATAATAGACGTCATGAAATGCCACATTATGATTACCATATGATATGGATACTTATATAGTGCAGAAACACAAATCACAATGGAATGAAATAATAAATAAATTTTAAAACACTTGACCAATGACAGTGTATAACTGACAATGACAGAAAGAAAAGGAACAGAAAAAAATTACAGTCGTCAAATATGTATCCACACAAAAATAAACTAGATGGCTCTCCACAGAAAAAAAACACACATCTGCCAACACCAAATTCCTATGATGTAATTTTAAACCTTCCCAGTCTCCAGATAGACAAGAATCCCTAAAAATGCCTGGAGAAGGGTACTGATCTAGACTGATCACCACAAAAATCAAATCATCTGGACCTTAGTCTGATAGCCAACACCTGCTCAAACTTCAGGAAAATCCATCTACAACCTTTTGCATAATCCTGCAGACAAATAAACTGCCACAGTGTCAGGGCTTCTGAGAAACATGCATCATTAACACTTTGAAAATGAAAAGGGTGCACAACATTTTCAAGTTGGTTCCTGGAACATTCTAAACATTTATTGAATGAACACACATACACACACACAAAAAAAGAGTGAAAATCCTGTATCGGGATTTCAGTTTAACACCAGGATCACTGAGTACAGGGAAGGGTTCTTTCTCTTTGCCACCTCGGCCCAGAAACATAGATAATCATAACCAGAATGCAAGCCTGCATATGTATACATGTATGTAGCAGAGCAGATCTGACTAGAATGTGCAGCACTACAGTGACCATCTGAAGGCAGAGTGGAATGCATTAGAATTTGGTAAAAAGAGTCCCTGGGACCACTAAGATGTTTAACCATGTGATTTCCAGAACTATTTGTAATTTTTGCAACGATAAAAATCACCAACTTCTAAAGAATAATACCACAAAAATCAATGCTGAAAAGTATGTAAAAGGAAAATTGAAGGAAAATCAATAGAGAATTATAAATGCATCATAAGTTCAATATTGACAGGATGAGATAACTCCCAATTAGGGGAAGATTAACATTTTTAGGGGAAAAAATGCACAAAATATTTACAGAAAAAAAAATTAATCCCCAAAAATCGTTTCATTAAAAAAAGAGAAAATGTATATCTGTGATAGTGTGAATTTCATTTTTATGACAGGAAATTGTGCTCAAATATTTGTAAATATATTAGAGTTTAGACACAACAACCAATTGCAATTATCTTGTTTTCCTCCACTATCATGTTCTAAACATAAACACATGCATAAACATTTAACACCCAGGTTTCTACACACCCACTTCCAACACAACCCTGTCCCCTTCCTGCTGATGTACTTTGCAGGTTGGAATCATCATCATGAAAGAATCACTTCAGTTGATCAACATCAACATCAACATTATCTCTGGTTTCTATTTCTATCACATTTTTTCTTGCTATGGACGCTGTGCAGAAAAATCAAACAAAAATTCTAGCCACCTCTTCTGTACTGTATGTCCTGGCAGCCATATTGACACGCTTAATTAACACCTTTTCGCTTTATGAAAGTAAACGCAAAAATATAAACACATCAAAATTGAGCTAAAACTTGCAAATATATCACTTTGAACACGCACCAAGACAGTTGCCATTTACAAGGAAGTAAACGTTTTCGCATGACCGGCTAGACTGTTGATAATGCAGCTATCCCTATAGCATGAATCATATATGTCTGCGCATCATGCCGCATGGAAGTGAATGGCATGGCTGAACTTCGCAAGCCCACACACAGCTGGGTCGCATGAACAGTCTTAGCACCACAAAGTTTACTTAACATTAAGAATATACCTACGTCTGCATGGAATTCAACAAGCATAAACTTAGGACATGTCTCAAAGCTAAGCAAACTTAGCGCTGCTAAGATCCCTCATGCAACCCCGAACTGTCGCGGATAAATGTGGCTGAGGTAAAACATTTCTCACTTTTCTGTCTGTCCACTGATGCTACCAACGAGTCAGATGGCTCTTTTCCTCTGCAGCAGTGGAGGAAAACTTTGGCGTTGAAGTGAGAAAAGAAAAACAGCTCCTCTCGTCAGATGGCCCTCCAGTTCAGAATGCCTTAAACAAAACAAATATTTGATGATTAGTCACTCTGTTTTATAATGACAATAAATGAGATTATTAGAGCACTGATGAACACATTATCATTCTTCTGAGACCTGACAATGGCCAAAAACATTTTTTTAAATACAGAGAAATATCAATTAGCCGTACTTTTTTTTTTTTTTAACAAATGTAACACACACATCAATCACAGCACCCTAACATTGTTCCAATCTTAGTCATTCTCTCCCTGTTGTTCCCCAGCACACACAACCATCTACTCAACAGTACACAAATCTATCAATAAATCATCTTGTAAAAGAAAGACACCTGGCAAGGCAATACAATTACAAACAACAGAAGTTTAGAACAATGTATTTTACACCAACATGTTCCTCTCTCTTTTCTGACATGGCTGAAACAACCAGAGAACTTCATATCTGTTATGATACTCTCTTTCTCTGATTAGAATTCTTTTTTCCCCCCTATGATTTCAACATGCAGTGTCTCATCGGGAAATGTAAGAATGGTAATTTCCTCCTTTAATATCCTATATTCTGGGACCTAATTTGAAACACTTTTTGTGCATGGTTTTAAGTGATAATACCATTATCAATCTAAAGTGACCAATTTCCTGTGGTTTTAGACTATACCTGGTTGGTTATTGTACATAATTATTGTTTGTTTAGATTCAGCCACTACACAAGAGTGCAGCCATCTTGCAAGGTCCACAAAATCGTCTGCAATGATGCATTCATTTAGTTTGTGCCAGTCAGAGAGCCACTGTTTCAGTTTGTAACACCCCCCACCCCCCCCCCCCCCCCCCTGCCACCCACCATGCAATGGTAAACAAAAAACATGTTGATTTGAGTTGGCAAGTGTTGGTTGAAGTTGATGTGGGTCATTTCATGTTGTTTTTATGTAACTCCTTGATTACAAGGGTGGGTTACACTCCACAACATTAGTGCATATCATTTCTCACATGCCCAGATATTGGAAAAAGAAGTCAAATGTACACATTCCATAACCTTGGGTATTTAAAAGGGAAATTACCCCCAAGAAAGCATAACATCATAAATGACATCATTTGAGCAATAACAAAATACACTCCTCTTTTCTGTCTTCACTAAAACAGTGAAAGAAAATGCTGTATAAATTCATCAACTAGCATGGACTCGCCACACCAGCTTCCCTCCCTACCCGTGTATGTGCTGTGGGTAAAAACGTGTGGGGGGCGGGTTGAAGGTGGGTGGGATGATTGGGGTGGTGGAAGGGCGCGAACTCACTGTTACCATCCCAACTCTCAGCTGGTTATGCCGAAACATACACGGCACGGGAAATCCATTTGAAGTATCCAGCGAAACAGTGTAGTAAGTGCTGTGCTAAAACTGACACTTGCAAACTTTGTAAGCATTATAATACATATTTTATTGCACAAGTCTGTCGTGGATGATACTACGAGTAAAAAACGGAGAACAAAAAAAAAAAGTTTCAAATGGCTAGGGAGAAAAAGTGAAAATCTAAGTATCCATGTCGTTTTATTTCTGCAACACTTACTCATGTTATCCTTTTTCTCATATTGCTTTTACAAGCCACAAACGGAGCACCTTTCGTTTCTCCATAGACTTCGAATGTACAATGATGCACTAAACTGATTTAGACTCAAATCCGACCACAATCATGCACGTCGAGCTGAACGCCATGACAGCGACGAAGACGTCGAGACAGTGGAGAATTTACAGACACAGTCCTGTATCGCGAAACATATGAACGGTTTGAGAAACGCACATGCTATTTGACATTGTTGACAGGCAACTGTGATCTACAATCTCCTTCCAGTCTAATTTACATGTGACATAGCGAACTAATCGAATAAAGATCGGCTGAAATACGAAACAAAGTAAACAGATCGGCAGAAATATGCTAAATTGTTTTTGCAGGGTTTTCGGTTGCAGACTAGTGTTTCGGCAGCACTGCAAGAGGAGTTGCACTCATCTGATTTGGTTGGTGGGCATATTTTCCAATTACGGGAGGTGGAATTTAAAACCGTTTTGCTGTTGCAAAGAAAAATGCGCTTGGACTCGCGCTTTTTTGCATGATATTTGTGTGGCCGAAAAACTGTAAGTATCCTCAGCGGCCATTTTGAAAGTGCCTCTGTGGACGTCACCTCAGGTCAAGTTCGGGGTCAAGCTGAGGACAATGAACCTCAGTAGATGACGTCACAAGTTTTTACCAAGATGTCCAAAAAGATTGGACAGTTCCAGTATCCCACCAACAAATTGAAAATGTTGCAATAATGTAAAGTTTGATCTGTCATCAGGTTGTTGTTTTTTTCATAACTTTGAAATAAAACTTGAGGTGAAAAATATTTCAATGTTTTTTGAAATAACAAAATTAATGTGCACAGGTCACTTTTTTTTTCTCTAAATCATATATACTAATATAGGTTCTCGCATTGTAATATATATCTGGCAGTAGAAGGTGAAACAGCGCACTTCCATGCATATTTCCACGCCAGCATGCACACACAAACACTGATATGCACACACACACACACATATTTGATAATATTTCAGCTTTAATTGTATACAGTCAGATTTTATATAATGGTAAGAAGGCCTCAACACTGTGCAAATAAAAAATGTCCTTTTGTAAGATGATATTCTTAACAATATACAGTATTTTATTTGGTAGTTCCTGTTTTTGTAAAGCAGGTATAATCTTTGAGTCCTGATCTCTGTGACAGCTTTGACTTTCTTGTTTAACTTAAGTTTCCAGTACTATTATTCACAGCATTGTGAATATTCACAACTTATCCTAATGTGGGAAAAATGAATGAACCAAACCTTTATTTCAGGTGTGGTCAGAGGATTAGAAAGTTAAATCGCTTACAAGTAAAAGATGGTAATGCTTATCAGTCAGGCATAAAGGTCTCATAGAAGATACTTATACAAGTGTGGTGTTAACAGCACATTCTTCACCAATATTCATTCAGAAAAAAAGATGCAGTAAAAATTATTTGTTTTATTACTGGTTGTTCTAGACTCATCAGGATGGAGCAACTAGGAGAAGATTGGAGTGATATAACAAATAATACAGTAAAATTATCCACATTGTAATTGGTTGTTCCAGCAAACTCACCAGGATGGAGCAGGGAGGAGAGGAGGATTGGAGTGGTGTATCAGATAAATCTGCCCCATGCAGACCCTTTCTGCTCCTGTGCATGGGTCACCCAGGCTCCAGGCAGCACCATACATCAATCCCTGATGACCAGCACTCTGATGACCACATGGGATGCAGAATGCACTGAGACCGTCCACAATCTCAAGACCACAGGATGTCAATGAGCAGAGTGCACTGAGACAGCCGACAGTCACCAGATGCCAGGAGGTCAGTAAGGCTGAAGGTTGTGACTGTGATTAGATGTTGAGCAGTGGACCTCAAAATTTTACTCCAGGGTCTGGCAGAAAGGGCAGCATGCATCGGCTCACTTCTCCAACTGGCGATGACGGGACGCAGTCCCCAGCGCCAAGAATCCAGACATCAGTGATCAAGTCAGGGCCACCCTGTGTTTCTGTGGACAGTGACTCCAATGTTGTACACCTCAGTGCTCCTCCTGAGGACAACCATGATCCCACCATGACTGACCATGCACCACCTGACGGGAAATGTGCTGGTGAAAAAACTCACAGTCAGTGGCAGAATGTTGCAACTTCAGGCATTAAAAAAGAGCCTGATACAGGGTACAGTGATCAGGCCACTCCCTGTAACTTTGAGGGAAAAAAAGGGACCGCAACTTCCTTTAAGGTTGAAAGTGAGACAGGAACATTGAAGACTGAACCTGGCTTTTATACCACGAATAAAAATGAGGAAAAAGCAACTGCTGATGGTGAAATGAGCCTGATGGATTCTCAGAATAAGGGACCTGTGGATAGTACAACTGCTGGCAGCTCCCCAGTTTCTATATCAATACAAACTGCCAGACATACTGCTGGATCAAATGACACTTCAGATATGGTCTCAGTCTCTCACAACGAAGGTAGCACAATCCAGATTACTTCACGGAATACTACCTCCAGTTCACTTCCTTTTGTTGTTGCACCAAGTCTAGATTCTAGTGACAGTGAGCAGGAATTTAAGAACTCCCCAAAACGTCATTTACACTCTTCAAGTTCTCAAAGTGGAGCAGTTGTAAAGTCCACGAAGCAGGAACCACAACAGTGTGACAGTTTGAAGACTGGACCACATCTGTCACTCAGGTGTTCCCGTAGACCAGCAGTTTCTCCTACTGGTGATGTTGAAAAGAGAAGATCGGGCCGCCTGGCAAGAAACACAAGGTCATCCAAACAAACCCAGGCAAAAGTAGCTGAGCCTTCAGCTGCAACACTGAAGGAAGCAAATAAGGCAGGAAAGAAACCAGGCAGCAGAACGTGCCATGTCTGTGAGAAAACTTTCACTCGCCCTGAGAGTCTCACGATCCACATGCGCGTCCACACAGGAGACCGGCCTTACCAGTGTCAGCACTGCGATGCTACCTACAAGATCGCTGGACACCTGCGTGACCATGTGCGTTCCAAACACTCCACCTCCAGACCATACCTGTGCACAAAGTGCGGCAAAGACTTTTCATACCCAACAGCAAGGCGTAGACATGAGAAAACATGTGGGAAGAACTTGTCTGAACGTATTGAGTTCAGTTGCCAAGTATGTGGTAAGGGCTTTGTCACTGCAAAAGGATTTGCCAAACATCAGAATATTTGTGGGTCTTCTGACCATGGAGAAAATTCTGAAAAAGACAAACAGTTGCCATTTAAATGCAGTACTTGTGATAAGTCATTTGCCACCTCTCCTGGCTTGGAACGTCATCAGCGTTTTATCTGTGGCAAAGTTCTCCCAAAGGGACTCTACACTTGCGAGGAATGCGGCAAAACATATGAAAAGAGAGATCGCTTTCATGCCCATATGCGTCGTCACACTGGAGAAAAACCATTCAAATGCTCTCTTTGTGATAATCAGTTCTACGATCAAGGCGCTTTGAAGAAACATTTGAACAGACATGAAGAAAACCGGAAATTTCGGTGTTCTATGTGTGAGGCAGCCTTCTACGAAAAGCAGACCCTGTCTATACATGTTATGCGTGTCCATTGTGGTTTGAAGCCTTTCAAGTGCAATGAATGTGATGCTGATTTATCCTCAGCCTACCAGCTATCCAGACACATCCGAAATCTTCACAGACAAGAAAGACCATTTAAATGCATGTTGTGTGGCAAAGAATTTTTTGATGCAAAGCCCTATAAAAAACATATGTATCAGCATACCGTTCAGCTCACAAATCCGAATCAGCTAGGTTCAAAACAACCAAAACAACATTTATGCAACCTGTGCAACAAAGCATTCTTCTGGAGAGGACTTAGTGCCCATGTTGCTTCAGAACATCCTGGCATGTCACTGAGTGATGTCCTTAGTAAAGAAGTGCTCAAGTGTGACTTGTGTGACAAAGAGTTCTCCTGCCAACAGACATTACGTGTGCATAAACGTGGACACACCAACGTTAAGCGTTTCAAGTGTGACAAATGTGACCGTCAGTTTGCCGTTCTCTCAGCTCTGCGTTTTCACAGTAGGAAGCATTCAGAAGATCGGCCACATTGTTGTCAAGACTGTGGAAAAACCTTTCGCTGGCTTTCAAACTTGTCCTACCATAGAATGACCCACCACACACCGAAGCCAGATTACGCGGAGGTGCACATAGATACCTACATGTGCAACGAATGTGGCAGAGAATTCAGGAGAGAAAATTTCCTGTACCTCCATCTGAAACTGAAGCGTCATGGGCAAGGAACACCTTGCATCTGTTCCCAGTGTGGGAGGGGGTTTACAGACCTTGACGATTACAAGAACCACATGGCCAATCACGACACTGTCACTGCTAAACCGTACATATGTTCCCTGTGTGGAGCAGGCTTCTACTTTCAACACATTCTGGACAGACACACCCGGCAGAGGCATGGCCAGCTGGGCAGAGGCCTGTTGCTGTGCGAGGAATGCGGTAAACACTTCACCCGCAAAGTGTATCTTCAAAAGCACATGGCTCGCCATGCCAAGTACCCCCAGGGTAAAATCCCCCCAGCAGGTCGGCCTAGGAAAGACTCCAAAAGCCCAGAACCCGGGCATCCTCTTGAGCACTACATCCCAAACGTGGAGACACAAATCTGTGCATCTCAGGCAGATGCAGATACTGAAGTTCATTCAGGACAAGGGTATGCTGTTCACACGCCTCAAACCATCAGCAGTGAACCGCACTATGACATCTCTGAAGGACAGCCTAATGAAGAACTTCCCAGCATCAGCTTATTTGAACTGCAGAACTACCAGAGTCACTACAGTACTTTTATCCACCAGACTTTGGCCTGGCCCAAGCCAGATGAACAGTAATTGTGTGGAGATTTTAGAATCCAAGACTTTTACTGACATGATCATTTTTGTTTTTTATGGTTTTTTTCCACACACATAGCCTGATGCAGATAACGGTCATTTGGTCTTCGAAAATCTCAAATGGCATAATGAAGGCATTCGGCAAGCATGAAATCTGTTTTAATGATGAACTCAACAAATTAACAAAATCATTGTGATATAATCTGAAATGAAAATATGAATGAATTTGAGAAATGTCGAGGAAACATTGAACTGAAGGTATTACAATGTTGTAAACAGATTGACTGTGATGGCCATATGTCTGGTTGTTTAACAAGGTATGTCTTTTGTTTCATAACATGAACTGTTATTAGTTTCCAGTTGTTGATTTTTCTTTTGATCAGTGTTACTTGTCATCGTTCTTCAGCTGTGTGAGGTTGGAACAGTACATTTTTAACTTCTGTCTCAAAAAACTAACTGTTTCACATTTGGTCACACACATGTAACAGGGTGAAATTGTCCTCTTTGCCCCGCAGAGAGAGAGAGAGAGAGAGTGAGTGAGTGAGTGAGTGCACGTTTATGACCCGTGTTAGCTTTAGCATGATAACTTCACGTGCAAAATAATAATCATGTAGGGTGGATGTGCTGCATCTTGATATGTTTTTACGAAGTGAGTTCTCCTACCCTTTCCTTGTAGAACCAATATCATCAGTTCTCAGTTAGCTTTAAAAAAGAGAACAGGCAACAGCAGTGTGTGTGCGGGCCTCTGTCAACCTGATAGGGGTAATCAATCATTCATTTATTTATTTCCCGCCTTTCACGAGGACAGTCCCTTGCCCTTTAACCCCCCGCTCCCCTGTTCCCTTTACCCAAGTCCCGATATGTTCCCCGTCTTGTCCTGAGTAAAGCCTTGACGAAAACTGGTGCTGACGTGGTGAAAGAACCCTGCCCAACCGGCTACAAAATGGCGCCCAATATTAATCACCACTCAGAACGTCACCCCAGTGTTGCCAGTGTTCACTGACTGGTTCTCACCGCCCACAAAGCTTCACCCCTCTCGAGAGAAGGATTTTCCTTTCAGCCATACCTTCAGACATTTAAAAAGAATTATTTATTGGAAGTTGTTTTCTTAAAATGGCTGAGAGCAAGTATTCCGATGTTTCTGCCATGGCTGACACTTCAACTCCAACTACTGTTGTCAATGTGACTACTGGTAAACCATGGCTCGTGAGGTTCACCGGGGAGGACATAGAAAGCTATCCTGTATGGAGGCATCAACTTTCTAGCCTGATATCAAATCGGTATCCAGAGAAAGAAGTCTCAAATGCCATCAGATCATCGCTTCATGGTCAAGCGGGAAGAGTGCTCATAAGAATGGGAACGGATGCTTCTGTATCTGACATAATAAAGAAGATGGACAGTATCTACGGAACTGTAGACACGGAGTCGGACCTCCTGGCCACATTTTATGGTGCCAGACAAGGCCCTGGGGAGTCTGTAGCTGACTGGAGTTGCAGACTGGAAGAGATCCTGGATCAAGTAAAGAAGCAAGCCCCCCTCCCCTCTTCTCCCAACGAGATGCTGCGCACTATGCTATGGACAGGACTGAGGTGTGAGCTGAAGGACATCTCCATGTACATCTACGACCGAATAAAAGACTTTGATGAACTGAGAACTGCTCTTCGTCGACTTGAAAAACAACATCCTCAGTTCAATGTCCCTAAAAAGCCAGTGGTATCGAAAATGAACCAGTCATCGGAAGAAACGTCAGCCATCAAGAAACTAACTTCGCAAATCCAACAACTTACAAATGAGATGGCAAACTTAAAGAAACAGGTCACTTCAAACGCCCAAAGTCAGCAAAGGGAAAACCAACCACAGTACTGGCGAACTAAGTCTGCTGCTGCTCAAGAAGAATCACAGAGTCATTATACCCCAGAAACAAAGAGGCATCACAGAGACAGATCTTCAGTGTCGAGCCAGTGCCGGATCCAGTGCTACAGATGTGGCCAGTTTGACCACGTTGCTGCTGGATGTCGGGTGAGATTAGATCATCTCAAGCAGGATTTTCACAGAAAACCTATGACGAGAGGCGACTCATAGGTTTGGGACAACAGCCTCAAGAAACAAAAAGGCCTTTGGAAGGACTCACTGGTCACGCCAACGAAGCTGAGATCTTCATTGAGGGACAGCAAGTAATAGCTCTCCTGGACACTGGCTCATCTGTCTCCACTGTTAGTCAGTCCTTTCACTCCAAGTTTTTGAGTCACCTGGAGATTCAGCAGTTAGACAGCCTGCTGGATATTGAATGTGCTGATGGACAACAGTTGCCCTACCTTGGTTACATTGACGCTGGAATCTTAGTCCCAGACTTGATAGATAAGGCAGCCCCTTGTATCTTTTTGGTAGTCCCTGACAGCAAATATAACAGCGCAGTGCCTGTTCTTCTTGGAACCAACATCTTGTCACAAACAATAGCAGATTGCAAGGCCCAGTATGGACAACAGTTTCTTCAGAAAGCTGACATGGCAACATCTTGGTACATCGCCTTCAGGTGCATTGTGCTTCGAGAGAGAAGACTGGAACGGATGAAATATTGCCTTGGGTTGGTAAAGTTGGCAGAATCTCAGCCAGTTACCATTTACCCAAATCAGAACGTGGTTGTTCAAGGTGTTGTTGACAAAGATCTCCCCTATCAGTCTACATGCGCCCTCCTGCAACCTCATACAAACCTGGATGATGGTCTAGATGTAGCTCCAACTCTCATCAGCTACAGCTACAAGAAAAACGGGCGGGTGGACGTCAACATTGAAAATACATCAACCCACACAGTTACTCTACCTCCCAGGACTGTGCTGTGTGAAATTCAGCCTGTCACCATCTACTCACAGACAGAAGTACGAGACTCAACACCAGGGATGCCTGTGCCGCTTTCAGAGATGATTGAGATCACCTCTGAAACTCTGTCACCAAAACTTGTGGATAGAGCAAAAGGCTTAATCCTGCAATACCAGGGTATCTTTTCAGCGGATGAATGTGACATTGGTTTCACAGGGCGAGTGAAGCACAGGATTGAACTCAGCAACCCAGAGCCCTTCAAGAAGAGGCATCATCGTATTCCTCCTTCCATGTACGACGAAGTGAAGACTCATCTTCAACAACTACTGACCGCAGGAATCATCAGAAGGTCATACAGTCCATGGTCTTCACCTATTGTTCTTGTCCGACGGAAGAATGGTGCACTGAGAATGTGTGTGGATTTCAGAGAATTGAACAGACGCACGGTGAAGGATTCCTACGCTTTACCACGTATTGACGAAATCCTTGACTGCCTCTCAGATTCCCACTACTTTACTGTCCTGGACATGAAAAGTGGATATTATCAGATAGAAATTGAGGAGTGCCACAAGGAAAGAACTGCATTCACAGCTGGCCCTCTTGGATTCTTTGAGTTCAATAGGCTTGCTATGGGTCTTTGCAACAGCCCGTCAACTTACCAGAGATTGATGGAAGACATCTTTTCAGACTACCATCACAAGATATGTCTGATTTACCTCGATGACCTCATTGTGTTCTCCAAGACCTACGAAGAACACATGGAACGCCTGGAGAAAATCTTCAAAAGAATCAGGGAATCGGGTCTCAAGCTGTCGCCAAAGAAATGCAAGTTCTTTGCAGAAAAGGTTGTGTACATCGGCCACGTTGTTTCAAAGGATGGTATTGAAGCGGACCCATCCAAAGTGGAAGTCATCAGATCCTGGCCTACTCCAAGAACAGCTGAGGACGTCAGAAGATTTTTAGGATTTGCTGGATTTTACCGGAAATTCGTGAAAGGCTTCTCCAGCATCGCCCGGCCACTGACAGACATGATACCAACACCGGTGAAGAAAACACAGAGAAGGAAGGTGCAGACTCAATCTTCGTCTCAGAAACTATTCACATGGGGACCAGAGCAAGAGCAAGCTTTTCAACGCCTGCAGGACATACTCTCTACTCCTCCTGTGTTAGGGTACCCAGACTACTCCAGACCTTTTGAACTTCATACAGATGCTGCTAATGAAGGCTTGGGGGCAGTTCTATACCAGGAGCAAGATGGATGCAAACGCGCCATCTGCTACGCCAGCCGTGGGCTCAGCAAATCAGAAAGGAATTACCCAGCACACAAACTGGAATTCTTGGCCTTGAAATGGGCTGTCACCGAAAAGTTCAAAGACTACCTTTATGGAGGAAGCTTCACGGTCTTCACGGACAACAATCCCCTTACTTATGTCCTTACGTCAGCGAGACTGGATGCAACAGGACACCGCTGGTTGGCAGCACTGTCAGCGTATAACTTTGACATAAAGTATAAGCCTGGTGCTACGAATGTTGATGCTGATGCTCTCTCGCGTTTACCCAGGAAGTCTGAAATACCGTCAGAAACTGTCAAGCAACTCAGTGGTGCAGTCAATGTCCCTGCATATGCTACATGCTGTTTGTCTGTGGATGTCGCTAACATTCTGGACTCTGGTGACACAGATGTTATGCAAATGACGATGCGAGACTGGAGAAAGGTACAAAGTCAGGATGCGTTTCTGTCCATCTGGTTGCCATTTGTTAGAAACAAACAGAAGCCACGCAAGAACCAAGTTCCAGCTACACCTCCACACTTAGCAATGCTTCGCAAGTTTGACAGCCTGAGTATCAAGCAGGGAGTTCTGTGCAGAGTCGTTTGTGTGGATGGAGAGATGAAGCAACAGCTTGTTCTGCCTGCAAACTTTGTAAGCAAAGCGCTGAGTGGCCTACACGACGATATTGGCCATCCAGGACGTGATCGAACTCTGGCACTGGTTTGGGACAGGTTCTTCTGGCCAAACATGAACTCTGATGTTGAGACCTGGGTGAAGAACTGTGAGAGATGTATCAGACGGAAATCCACCATAGACAGAGCCCCGCTGGTTAACATTATCACATACCAGCCACTGGAACTCGTTTGTATTGATTATCTCTCTCTGGAGCAATCATCAGGAGGATATCAACACATACTGGTCATCACTGATCATTTCACTCGGTATGCCCAGGCAATCCCCACCAGAAATCAGACTGCAAAAACTACTGCAGATGCACTGTTTAACTCTTTTATAGTGCACTACGGGTTTCCCAAGAGACTGCACTCTGACCAAGGCGCCAACTTCGAGAGCAAGGTTATTCAAGAACTTTGCAGTGTTGCGGGAATCGAAAAGTCTCGTACAACCAGCTATCATCCTCAAGGAAATGGCATGACCGAAAGGTTCAACAGGACATTGTTGGCAATGCTTGGTACCTTGACGCCAGACAAGAAAGCAAACTGGAAGCAGCATGTTGCACCGTTGGTCCATGCATACAACTGCATGCACCATGAAAGTACAGGTTTCTCCCCTTTCCAGCTGATGTTTGGCAGAGAAGCTAGACTTCCAATAGACATAGCCTTTGGCATTGAAAATACAGAAAAGAATGAACAGACAGTCACCGCATATGCCAAGGACCTCAAGGAACGGCTGAAGAAGTCCTATGAAACAGCTGTTGTGACTGCCAGCAAAGCCAGAGACCGCCAGAAAGCATCTTACGACCTGAAGACAAGAGGAGCTGTTCTCGAGTCAGGTGATCGTGTTTTGGTTCGGGTGTTAGCTTTCGAAGGAAAGCATAAACTGTCAGACAGATGGGAAGAAGAAGCGTATATCGTGGAGTCTCAGCCCAACCCTGACGTTCCTGTGTATGTGGTGCATCCAGACAGTGACGAAAAACGTAAACGGACCATGCACAGGAATCATTTGCTTCCAATTGGTCACCTGTCAGTGGATACTGATGAAGCACAGTCCTCTGTCCCAGAAGAACCCAACACAGAGCCCGCAGTCCCAAAACTCCCAGTCCCAAATCCACCAATTCCAAAGCCCAGACTCCCAAATCCAAAGCATGAGAAAGAAATCTCACAATGTCCTGTCCCCAAACCCAGACGAAAGAAGCAGCAGAAGAGAGAAACTGATCAGACGGACCAGGTAGAGACACAACGTTTCAGCCACCCAGAGAACACAACTCCGCATGTATCTACAGCGACAGTAGATACTGACAGTGAAGAGGATCTGGAGTTCGAAGTCTGCATTCAGCAGCGCAAGGATGCGCGTTCAACTCCTGAGTTACCAAGAGTTGATTCTTCCGAGCTGGGAGGAGGTGGCATACCGCAGGAAGTCCAGGACCTCAGACAACACGGTGACGACTGTGGCCTTCAGGAGGAAGGTGTCTCGGGTTCAGGACGAAGCGGCGATAAGGAAGGAAGCAGAGATGGTGTTGTGGATGCTGTTGAAGAGGAAAGCACTGCTCCGCCCCTGAGACGGTCATCTCGTCACAGACGGCCCCCACGCTGGATGACATCTGGGGACTACATCTTGTCACAACAAGACACGGCAGGCTTGGGAATTTCTGGGTGGACATTTACTGAACGGAAATTAACATTTCTCAAACAGCTGATGAAAGAGACAGAAGGAAAATCTTCCAAAAAGATCATTCTTGAGAAACTGATATCACTTGTCTAGGCTGTACAGTTTGTGTTTAGGCTGCATAGTTTTTGTTTGCATTGATTTGAAAAGTTTCGAACTGTGATTTATTCAATAACTGTGAAAAACGGCATTTTTGAAATACTACGTTTTAATCTATATCTTAAGATTCAAATAATTACTGGTCAAGCGCATTTGTAAGTAAATGACGGGACGTCATTTCATTGGCCAGGGGAGGATGTAACAGGGTGAAATTGTCCTCTTTGCCCCGCAGAGAGAGAGAGAGAGAGAGTGAGTGAGTGAGTGAGTGCACGTTTATGACCCGTGTTAGCTTTAGCATGATAACTTCACGTGCAAAATAATAATCATGTAGGGTGGATGTGCTGCATCTTGATATGTTTTTACGAAGTGAGTTCTCCTACCCTTTCCTTGTAGAACCAATATCATCAGTTCTCAGTTAGCTTTAAAAAAGAGAACAGGCAACAGCAGTGTGTGTGCGGGCCTCTGTCAACCTGATAGGGGTAATCAATCATTCATTTATTTATTTCCCGCCTTTCACGAGGACAGTCCCTTGCCCTTTAACCCCCCGCTCCCCTGTTCCCTTTACCCAAGTCCCGATATGTTCCCCGTCTTGTCCTGAGTAAAGCCTTGACGAAAACTGGTGCTGACGTGGTGAAAGAACCCTGCCCAACCGGCTACACACACACACACACACACACACACACACACACACACACAAAAACACAGAGAGAGAGAGAGGGGGGGGGGTCTCTTTTTAATGTAAGTTATGTGTTTGAACAAATTTAGGAAATGCACATGTACTCAGTATGGTATACTATGAGTATGAGATATGCATTTGCATTTTTTTTTTTTTTTTTTTTTTTTTTTTTTTGTTAATCCATCCATTCAACCATGCACATGTGTGTGAGTGTGCTTGTGTGTGTGTGTGTGTGTGTTCAGTTCACTGAATGGGCACAACTGTCACTTGTGGCATGGTCTGATAAATATCAAATTCTCCCAATCACATTAAAATCAAACAGCTTCACACTTGCCCAGGTTAATGAATATATCCCATTATGATGTTTTCTTTGTAGGCATTTGAAGCCTGACAACCCCTACACTTACATTTATTTCTACATTATCTTTCTTAATTAACGATGATGGTAAATCACTTTATACTGTACTTTTCCCAAAATATTTAAAGGGGTCAAAATATGTTGCATGAAGAGACATTAAAATGATCCGAGCTTTTATGGGATAAAAACCTTGTGAAGACACACAAACACAACACACGCATACAGATACACATACAATAAAGCATTCATTTGAGAGATTTCTGTTCCAAGTTCCTTCACTGGCTTCAGCTATAGCATGTTGTTCTATGCAAGACAATGTGTCTTGTTGTGCCATATATTCAAACTATTTACACTCAACTCTCAGTCACGGTGAAATGCATAAAAAAATAAATAAATAAATCAGGTTCCAGGGTCAATGCAATTAAGCTGAGTTTCATTTGAAATGTGTTGAAATTTGTCATTGTTCCATATTATGATGATGAAATGTGATGTTATTATGTGCAGGTATGATTTTTTTTTTTTTAATGCAAAAGTGTTTCTGCTGTGGTTGTGCAGACCTAGTAAAAATATTGCAGGGCGTTCAGATTCAGTGAACCAACTATCATTGAGCATGTTTAGTTCAGGTAATCACAGTACGTCTATCTGTACAGTTTTTACTTGGGTGGATTTTGATTGTTTCATGATAATGAGCCTACGTACAATATCCATACTTGAAACACCAGTAGACTGTGTTCATGCTTCCCACTTCCATTGAAAGCTATATACCCCTATATATGGGGCTGCTTGGGACTCGTTTTGTGATAAATAGTTTCCCTACCAGGAAATTCTGTGCCAGCTACTACCTCTTCTGTTGCTCTGTGTGTGTGTGTGTGTGTGTGTGTGTGTGTGTGTGTGTGATATTTTCCCTTCCTTTATTACTGGTCTGTATGAGATCTTAGATTTTCTATTTTTGAACTCAGTAGTTGGGTATTCATACTTTGTTGGGTTTTTTTAGCACCTGCATACATAAGTTGCCGGTTGGTGGTTTGAGGCTGTCATGTGGTTATTTTTCTTTCTTTTTTTTCTTTTTTTTTTCATTTTTTTTTTTTCAGTCCTCAATATTACTTATTAGAATAGTCTATGCCAGAATCGGAATAACTTTACAGTTCTCTTATTTTGTTGACCTTGTTGGCAGTGTGTTTTACCCAGGGCAGTTCCTGTGTGATGGTGACGCCGAGGTATTTGCTGGATGCTGCTCTTTCCATTGTCTGCCCATGGAGGCTGTACTGACTTGGTATTACAGCTTTCTTCTTGCTCAGGGAGATAATGGTGCATTTTGCTGGGGTTGAAGCATTTTTGCCAGGTTGCTCCCCAATGTTCCAGGGATGAACGGTCTTGTTGTAGCTATTGAATTAAGGGGTTTTTTTGTTTTGTTTTGTTTTGTTTTTTGTTTTTTTTAATCTCAGCATTGGAGGTACATACCATATAAGCTCCCAAAATGATTAGCCATTTTTCAGTGGTAAGTTATTATTTGCATATTGTATGCTTCAGCTTTCTTTAGTGACAGCTTGAACAAAGTTGATGAGTGTTCCAAATAACCCAGGTCACAATTTGTACACACACTCACCCAAGAGTGAATTCCCGAGAAGAACAAATGCTAATATGTCTGTACTTTTTGATAGATTTTTTTTATCATTCATTTATTTATACTAATCTCTGTTATTTTAAGGTTGATGGGATATGTTCATCGCTTTGCCTGGCTACAAACAGCTTTTTAAGTGTACAGTAGTTAGTAGAACATTGTAAAGTTCACAAAGTACAAAACTGAATAAGCTATGAATTTTCCATGATATTGTTTTGAAAAGAAATGTTCTCCCAAGTCTTTGGATAGTTGCTTCTTGCATGTGTTGGAGATTTCTCAATCCCAGTTGGCATTTGGGGACGAAAAGCCGTAGGAGTCCTCCCCCGCTGAAGAATGACACAGTCAAGACTTGCTTGGGTTCCAGTCATCCTTTTTGGATGACGTAGAGGGAAGCTAATCACCTTTTGGTATTATTTAATTAAACGTTATCTTGACAACTTCTTTATCACTTACTTCCAGATCAAGCCATTATCATTTTCCCTCTGTAGTATTTTTCATTTAGTCTTTTATCAGGGTTGGATGAAATTACTCTTGAGAAGAGAATTTATTGCTGGCTTGAACGTATGCAACAAGGTTTGCAGTGACATTATTTTATTTGTTTTCTCATGGTATTTGTCAAGAGACGCAATCTTGTCATTTTCTGAATAATGTTTTTGTTCAGAGATATATGTTTTGAGTGTTTAGGTTGGTTGTCAATAAACTTATAAGATATACTTTGTTGGTCTATATTGTGTATGTTCATTTGTCTGTGTGCAAGAGAGAGAGAGATTGTAAGGAAGAGAGGAATGTATGTTATGTGAATAGGAAATGGATTTTGTAATATGTGGGCTTATCAGGATAAAGCATTGTTCACATCAGAATGTAGTTTTGATATTTATCAAACATTTGTTTTATAAGCATGCTTTATATGGATTTCTTACACAAACATGCACACACACACACACACACACACACACACACACACACTACACACACACACGGACACACACACACACACACACATGTGCAGGCACATTATACATTTTCTCTAATTGGTGCAAGCCAGGCCTCTCAATCATCAGTCTCCAGACTGATGGATGTGATTTCCCTGATGAGTTCACAAAGCACATTTGGGGTGAGAGGGGATGTGCCTTAATTGTGCTTTCATGGTGTACATAGCAGCTGGGAACTTGTATCAGTTAACACCATGCATGCTGATGACTGTGTCTTCCATCTGGGACAACCATTGAAATGAATTAAAGAGCGTTATTGAGGTTATAGGAGATCGAGTAAGTGATTCAACAACAATAAAGAGAAATAACTCTCTATTGAATACAAGGTACACAACTTAAAAGTCAGTGCTGCTTATGCTACTGATTCAGCTATAGCACACAGGTAAACAAAAGGTACATTGGAACAAACCCAGACGACACATCCTCAAAAAAGAAATTCTGGGTTTGCCCTTATACTGATCATGTGACACGTGCACACAGTCACAATGACAGAAGAAATGTGCAAACACAATTACCATTATTCAAGACTGGCATAGCCTGAATAATATAGCACAGAATATACGCATGTTTGCCTCGATGGATTTTTTACTCGAAAGAACACAAGGCTAGGAAAGTAAAGGATTACTTAGTACAACAATGAAGACAGAAATGAAAAATCAACTGATTGACTGAGGCAAGGTCGGAGACTTAAAGACAGAAAAATAAAGAGTGGACACCTATAGTATTATTAATCTTTCAGATGTGACTTGCGAAACTCCATCACAGCCAGCGTGCAGGGATTTCTCTCTCTCTATCTCTCTTTTTTTTCTTTTTTTTTTTTTCTTTTTTGTAATCACAACAGATTTCTCTGTGTGAAATTCGGGCTGCTCTCCCCAGGGAGAGCGTGTTGCTATTCTACAGCGCCACCCTTTTTTTTTTCCCTGCTTGCAGTTTTATTTGTTTTTCCTATCAAAGTGGATTTTTCTACAGAATTTTGCCAGGAACAACCCTTTTGTTGCCGTGGGTTCTTTTACGCGCACTAAGTGCATGCTGCACACGGGACCTCAGTTTATCATCTCATCCGAATGACTAGCATCCAGAACACTACTCAAGGTCTAGTGGAGGGGGAGACAATATTGGCGGCTGAGCCGTGATTTGAACCAGCGCATTCAGATTCTCTTGCTTCCTTGGCGGATGCGTTACCTCCAGGCCATCATTCCACACAAGATTATCGTACTTCTTTAACGTCATATGTCAGTGGCTTTTATGTTCAATCCTCTGCATGCATAAACTCAAAAAGGACTAGCATATCTGCAAATCTGTTCACCTGTCGGTGAAATACAAAAAATTCCCATCCTTTTACCCTCTAAATCATGCAGCCGGCATGCTGGGATAGAACCCTCAGTCGATCAGATTCAGTCGGTGATGTGAGACCAAGTCTAATATGACTCGACTATCGGTGCTCTCTCTCTCTCTCTCTCTCTCTCTCAAAACTCTCATATGCACTTATGTAGTTCTCTCATCCTCCACCCCTAACTACTCTATACACAGATTTTCCCCTGTTGAAAATACTGAATAACTGAACCATAATTAATGAAGTTGACAACCACAGCCAGCATTTTGATCTTGGACTTATCTTATCACGCCGGATCAAATGTAAGCAGATTTCTACTAATTAAACAATAACAGCAACCAAAGCAAAACGTACCAACTTTTTTTTTTTTTTTTTTTTTTTAAAGCGCCTTCGTGATTACCAATCAAGTTTTTTTTTCCAGGTCACTGTTGATGATGCATTAATATGGGACACTGCAAGTGCCATAGATCACCCTTACTGAAAGCTGCTTCTCAGCCTTGACAAACGTGTACTTATAGAATCATACCAAACAAAACCTCTTCGATCTGTGGCAAAATCTTACCACAGAATGCTTAATATTCTGCAACTAAACTAAAGACTGATTTACAATAGGCTATATGAAGACCCAGAGTACTGGATGCACTAAATGATGACAGGCTGTTTCTCCACACTACCTAATAGAAAGAAAAAAATCGTAAATGAGAAACGAAATAAAATCAAATGTAAGAAGTGAAGATGAAGATTCGATGGGGACATAAAAAGGTCGAGAGGTCTAGGCAGATGACCGTGCCAGTCCCAATACTACTACTACTACTACTATAGAAATCAAACAAAATTAAGTGCTCCAATTCCCGGATTTGACTTGTACTAAATCTGTCGTCTTTTCCCTGTTCTGGTCCATGACTAGAATTAACCGGCCCGAATTCACCCCCAGTTTCCGTCAAACGGTAGGAAAACACATAATATGACTTTAAAAAAAGAAGAAAAAAAATCCCCACCTTATCCAGTAAATCAGGAAGAATCCCACTATTAAAATTCACCTTTGAAAAGTTTTATTTTATTTTATTTTTTATTTTTTGTATTTATTTATTTATTTTTTGTTTTTGTTTTTTATATTTTGTAAGCATATTCGTAGTTGTGATATCAACGAATGAGCTCACCACATTGTTCATGTACAATGACAAGTTTGCTTCAGCCTCCTCTCCTCTCATTTTTTTCTCTCATATATTTGAAAAGAATCTTCAAGTAGCTGAAGCCGGGCAGTTATCCAATATGAAGAAGAAAACAAAACTGATACCAAATATTATTTGTTTCAATGACGTTACTTTTTTTAAAAAAATATTTCTTTAATGTGTGTGCGTGTGTGTTTTACGTTCGCATGCTTTTCACTTTCGGTTTAAATCGTTTATCATTATCTTGACATGTACTGAAATCACACACCCCCCTCCCCCATCTCTCTCTCTCTCTCTGTGATGCTTTGATTCACGACAAATGTGTAAAAAAAAAAAATGAAGGGAGGTAATATGTAAACATAACTTTATTTGGTTTGCTCCGTTGATATGCATACAAATACATGTGTAATAAAAATAAACATTTCTAAGGACTGACAAACCCAGTTTCCTGTTTTTCTTTTCATATCCCCTTGGCAAAAATGTCCTCCCTACTGCTTATTTTACATCTCGAAACATTACCTCCCTTGCACTATTTCAAATGCGAAACTAAGACTCCTAATCTTTGCATGCAAATTTTGTCGGACGAAAATGCTTCTTGCAGCCGAGCAGACGATTTGGTCATGAAGCTTGGGGGTATTCGAGGCTGAATTTCAGCGGTGAGCAATTTTTCTTGCTTTTACATTATTTTCCCGTCTTTTGATGCAGCTTGACAGAATTTTGATTCAGGAGTATATCTCTCCAGAGTGCACAAATCTCCCAATGAATCGGTGTCTTTAGACAGGTGCCATTTGGTTGGAAGGGATGGGGGAGGTGGTGAATGTTGCTGGATCCGCCATCATCCGGGCATGCCACAATGGAAGGGCTTGCATTGCGAGCACGGTCCCGGCTGTTTTCGAGGTTGTGCAAAATTGTTCGTCTTCAGACGCTAGCGACTCAGTGCTAAATCCACGTAATCTTTTATTCGTATCGGAAACCAAAGCGCAAATAGGGTGTGTGGGCTGTGGATGCGATTGAGGGAATCTTCAGACTCGGTGTAAGGGTCGAGTTGTTGATTGGCTGATTGGTTCACATGACGGCAGGGTTTGTGATTATGTTATGGGCCTGGCTTTTAGGAGGATTAGGATTAAGAGGGCTGGCTTGCATAACATTACGTCACTGTGACTGCATGGTGCCGGTTTTTATTCAATTATTTTATTATTATTATAACACCAGTTACCCCATGCCCAACATGATCAAAATCAGTTTGCATTCAAAATCAAATGTTTAATTTGTGTGTACATAATTATAGTTTACTTTCATTTCCATTTATTGCATTCTTTTATTTATTAACAAATCAAAACATTGAGCACTATTGACAGAACAGCACAATGTTGTAAAGACACCTTTTGTTTATGAACAGCATTTTGTTTACAATTTTCTTTTTCTTTTTTTTGTAATCACACAGTGATAAACAATGTGAAGACCCCATCTGCCCAGAGTGTGGATTTTTTGTGTACATGTGCACATGTGCTTGCATGTGCACTTAATGGAAGGACTAAGAAAGTACAAAAGTTGAGGGACTTTCATTGATTTCTTACGGTCAACAGTGCTCATAAAATGACTGGTTTGCAAGGATTATTATCAGATAGTATATGGTTCAGAGGTGGTGGCCAAGTAAAAAATAGAATACCTGCTAGGGAAGCCAAAGATCCCAGGTGATGAATCAAACATGCAGAGGTGCTTAATGTACTGCCCACGACCCTAAACCCTCCCCCCACCTCCCACCCCCCAAGCACTCTCCCTTAGGGCTGTTAGGCATAACCCTGAGTGATGTTCCAGTGGTGTTCTTGATGATTACCATACATACATGGCTTGTTGTCAGTACACGCTAAAGAGCTCATAGCACAGTTTAATTCTCCCAGGATTAGTGGTGACAAAAAACCCACTGATTGGTGAACATGTATACTGAAACCAGGGAAAGGAAAAGAACATGGATGACATAGCATCTGTCCTGTGATGATATGCTCTTTTCTGGAAGAGTAGATGGAGACTAATAACCTTTTTTGTGCGTATGTATGTTTTAAACTACCGATGATACTGCACAATGTTGTAAAAATTTGTTGGAGAAAAAAACAACAAAAAAAAACAAAAAACGTTTTTACATTAGCAGATTTCCTCATTTAGTCCAGCTGTGGACTTGAGAATGCCCTCATGTGTTATATAATAACAAGTGTGAGTGGGTTATCACTTTGAACATGACAAAAGCTGACCCTCTGATTTTAGTCAAAAATGAACATAAAATGGGGGCAGGTGGTAGAGGTTACTATTGCTGGGTGTGGAGTTTGAGCAGGTCAGTGCTTTCCTGCTTAACTGCACAGCTTCACAAAAGAACTTGGAACATGGAAAAAGAGATTTTGAATGTCATTATTTTGAGAGAAATATTGTATCATTCTTAGTTGTGACATGTTTATGTAGACCTTGCTTGAAGGTCAAATTACTTAAAGGTGGAACCTTTTTTTTTTTCTTTTTTACAGTTGTGTATATTTGTTATTTTATGAACTGGAGAATCATGGGATTTGGTTGTTGTTGTTGTTGCTTTTAATATATAAGGATTGCTATTGCAGATGACTTTGGTTTTTCTGAGTCAGGACAGACTGATTTTGATCACGCTGACTGTCATGGAAGTTGAAGGACAGAAAGCAGATTTTTATACTGTTATTTTGTCTAAATGGTGTGTCACTGTAACAGCAAACACAAACAATATTTTGAAAACCTATTGTAAAAACCACAAACACACACACTCATATTTCTTGCCTGTTCCATTTCCTTTTGTCAGAGATCCTTTGTGTTATTTATTTCTAAAGGAGGCCACCTCTTCTGGGACAGCCTAAGATTACCTGGAGCGGTCTGGGGGCCATGCCAGTCATCTTAATCCAGGTGACAAGATGTTGTGACTTCAGCTTCACTCTTGTTGTTTGCTCCAGGGTTTTGTTCTTGCTCACAAGCAAGGTCTTTAGACAGTTATGATTTAACAAGCTTTTGCTGAGGATGTTCTTATTGTTTCACATGAAAACATTTTGTCAGCTGTGTCATCTGTGCCATTTTTGTGGTGTTCCCCCAAGCTGTCATTTCCCCCATACAAGCCACAGCAAGGTTAGTCTGCTGCAGTCACAGTACCGTCAGTTCACAGAGAGCTGTGCATGTTCAGCTGTCAGGATGTGACTCTGTATTGCTGCTGAAGTACTCCTGTGGTGTTCAGTGGAGCCTGATCTCATTTATCATTATGCATGGCACCATCTACCAAGCTGTAGTTGAATTGCTGAGCCATACTGATTGAGAATCCCTCCTGGAGTGTAGAATCCCGTTGAGTCTCTCCAGTGACAGTTCACCATGAATCTGTGGGCACCAGAGACAAGAACTCAATACTAGCATGCACATCAACAAAATGACAGAAAGCAGATAACATAATAGGCTTCGAACCTTTGCCTTGAAACGGAATATAATTGATCCGGTCGACTGTTGTCCAAAACAACAATTTCCC
Organism: Babylonia areolata; assembly: GCF_041734735.1. NCBI lineage: Eukaryota > Metazoa > Mollusca > Gastropoda > Neogastropoda > Buccinidae > Babylonia > Babylonia areolata. The sequence goes on along the minus strand of NC_134901.1, from coordinate 42,223,086 downwards.
CTTCCCTCAATTTGTATTTTTTATTTGTATTTGTTTTTCTTTTTATCACAACAGATTTCTTTGTGTGAAATTCGGGCTGCTTTCCCCAGGGAGAACGCATTGCTAAACTACATTGCCACCCTTTTTTTTCTTTTTCTTTCTCCTGCGTGCAGTTTTATTTGTTTTTCCTATTGAAGTGAATTTTTCTACAGAATCTTGCCAGGGACAAACCTTTTGTTGTCAGGGGTTCTTTTGCGTGTGCTAAGTGCATGCTGCACACGGGACCTCGGTTTATCGTCTCATCCAAATGACTAGCATCCAGACCACCACTCAAGGTCTAGTGGAGGGGGAGAAAATGTTGGCGGCTGAGCCATGATTCGAACCAGCGCGTTCAGACACGTTACCTCTAGGCCATCACTCTACTTCACAAAGACATGAAAAAATATGTGTTCTGTGGATAAAATAATACTTGAAACTGATACTTGGTGTGTCAGGTCTTTCCAAAGTCAAAGCCAGTTGAGGCACTGTGTTGAATTTTAAATAGATCAGTTCAAATACTTGAATGGCAGAGATTTGACAAGAAACACACAGATTAAAGCAAATAACTGGTTTAACCGTAAAATGAAATATAGCTTAAAAACTTGCAAAAATACTCACAGAAATAGTTATAAATCCTTTCGTTCAAACTGGTGATTTCCATGACGAAGTTTTAGTCTTTCGGTGACCCAGAAAAACCAGCAGTGGAGACGTGCATGGACACACGGTTCTCGCTAAAAATATCTGGGGAATCCCAATGAAAATGTGATGAAAGTGGGCCTGCACACCCTCCCTAAGATCTGCAGTGTTGGTCAGGAAATATGTGCTAAACTCCCAAAGACATTTGTGAAGTGGATGTCCCTGGACTTTGTGGTCCCAGTTTTTTCATTTGAGCCCATAGCATGCTCAGCTTTGAGAAAGTGCCAGCCACCGGCCAAAAAATCTCTTAAATCTGTTGATGGCAGTATTGGGAATCAGTTCCAGACATTAGTCTATAATGTGTGGGATTTAGTATAATAGATCAGATGTACACATGTTATTTGCTGCAAGTTTGACAGAATAATAGAATTTATCCCTCACTAAAACAGAGTTTATTATTACATTTTGTTTGTTTCAGTTTCTTATCTGTGTGTATGTGTCTGTGCATGTGAATGCTTGTATTTGTGTACTTGTGTGTATGTCCCTATGTGCATTGGTGCGCTAACATGTTGGCAGCGTGTGTGTATAAACAGAAATATTTGCACATGTTACAGAGTGTTGGGCAGCATGGATGACAGAGGAGACCGCCGAACCCCAGTGAACAGTTTGATGGCACGCTACTCCTACCTTCCACCTAGTCAGACTCCCTTGTCTCCTGGCACAGGCTTTGATGCGTCGCTAAGCAACGTTCCTATCACCATGGCATCCTCTGCCGGAATGAGCATGCCTTCATTCAGAGCAGGGCAGAACGTGATCAGTGACATAGCTGAGTCAGTGGTGTCCCAGACAGACAATGCACACAGCAGTGGAAAGAGCCGCAACAGACAGCAGAGTATGGACAGCTACTCCTGCAAAGAGGACAGCATGCACGGGTTGGCATCCCGGGACAGTGTGGGGAACATGTATGGTTACTCCAACTACATGAACCCCCCGGGGAACAGTTTTGTGCCCGAAGGCATGGGAGACAGAGCAGATTTGTTTATGTCGCAGCTGGGCCTGACTGGGAGACTTCCCTCCAGCAGTCTGTACGGGAGTCTGCCTCAGGACTCCGGCAACCACAGAAGTGGCGAGTCAGCCGCCTTGAGTCCCCTGCATTCTGCAGCAGAGAGATCCATTTTGTCCAGGTCTGTGCCTCCATATCTCCCTCTGGGTACTGAGTCCAATTACGTCTATTTCAACCCTCCGTCGCTCAGTTCTATTGGGGCTGCAGAGTTGTCTCTGTCAGCTGGTATGCATGGCAGTCTGGGCTCTTTTGTCAGCCCCCCACCCAGCTACAGTCCCAGCAGTGCAGCTTCACGCCTGCGTACCTGTTTCCCAACAGTCAGCGCTTCTTCAGCGTACAACTTGAGCGTTGGGGCACAGGAGAACAAACAGTCTTCTGTTACTGACAATGTGTCCAAAGAATGCTATGATATGCCTTGGAATCTGACCCACGCACCTCCAGAGTGGAACACGGGGAGGAAATCCAGAAGGGACGTGGACATTTTTGATTCTCAGTACAAGCAGAAATCCACAAGTCCAAACAATGAGTCAGAAATGCGCCCTGTCATTGACCAGTCTCTGTCCAGTAACTATGAGGGCAACAAGAAGAATGAAATGAAGATTTCCTCCACAAAAACAGAAACCTACACAACAACATCACAGAATGGCCCCTACTACCGAGCTGTCCCTCAGAGCGCTTCAGAAAGGATGTTTCAAGAAAACGATTCAAACCTGATGAGCACTGACTTCAGAGACATCGCATCCCATGTGGCAAACAACAAAACTTTGCCAGCGGTTGGAAGCTCAGATCAGTCTGTCGGAGATGAGAGTAGTAAATTTGCCTCACAGTCGCATGTTAGATGTAATGAAAACATGGCAAAAAGGCCCGGAGGAAATCTGCCCCATTTCTCTAATGCCAGTACCATGACATCCCAGCACATGGCTCAACCTCTGCCAGGCGCAAGTGGTCAGTCCTCATCAGGACCGTCCAATTCTGCACCGTTCTCAATCACCCCCAGCATGTACTCTGACTCCAGTGAGAACGAACAGAGCGTGGATCTGATCAGCAACAGAGCCAGTCAGAAAGGTATAGGCACCAGCAGCAAGCCGGGCACTTGCCTCACCAAGCCAAGGAAGTATATTCCTGTGAAGGAAACAGTGCAGTGGAAGAAGAAGCAGCAGCTACAGCAGGCAAAGCTTGCAGCGATGGAGAGTAAAGCAGCCTTGCATGCCTATCAGTTTGAGGACCAGAAACCAAGTCAGCAGTCAGAGGAAGACTTCTGCCCCAAATGGCAAACTTTTACAAAAGTTTCAGACTTGAGCGAGGAGGAAGGGGAAATTGTGAATCCCCCGAGAATCCGTCTTGTCATCAAAAAGAGTCTTACGCCCAAAATGAAAACATCCAAAGGAACATCTTCAGGGCTGGGTATATCCTTCACTAAGGGGAAAGGTCGGATAGATAAAAGAACTTGTGGCATCTGTCAGAAGACCTTCAGCCGAGCTGACAGTCTGACTTGTCACATGCGCGTCCACACAGGGGACCGACCTTACCAGTGCCAGCTCTGCGATGCCAACTACAAGATAGCTGGTCAACTGCGTGATCATGTGCGCTCCAAACACTCCAACTCCAGGCCCTTTGTGTGCACAAAATGTGGGAAAGACTTTGCTTACCCAACAGCCAGACGCAGACACGAAAAAGTTTGTGGCCTCGACTTGTCAGAGCGCATTGAATTTCAGTGCCCCACATGTGACAAAGGGTTTGTCACTGCCAAAGGTTTCTCCAAACATCTGCAGACCTGTTCTCCATCTGCTCTGGAGCATGGCTTTGGCTTTGAGAAAGACAAGGAAGCACCATTTCGATGCAGTGCTTGCGAGAAGTCATTTGCCAGCTTCCCAAGCTTAGATCGTCACCAGCGTTTTGTTTGTGGAAGAATCCCTCAGAAAGGAATCTATGCCTGTGAAGAGTGTGGTAAAATGTTCCATACCAGGAATCGCTACATTACTCACACTCGCCGCCATGTGGGAGAAAAACCGTACAAGTGTTCAAAGTGTGAGACCTTCTTCTATGACAAGGGCACACTGAAGAGGCACACAGAGCGTTGGCATGAGGGAGGTGGAAAGTTCAACTGTACTCCTTGCGGGAAAAATTTTTTTGACGTTAGAACTTGGAAAAAGCACATGATGCAACAGCATGACTCGCAGTTTATTGAGCCTTTGTACATGATGAATCTTCAGGGGAGAAGGATGAAACAGCACATGTGCAAAGTGTGCGGCAGGTCATTCATATGGAGGTGTCTTCGTGCTCATGTTGCATCTGAGCACCCTGGTATGTCATTGAGCGAGGCACTTAGCAAAGAACTGCTGAAGTGTGACATATGCTCGAAAGAGTTTTCCTCCTACCAGATTTTGCGGGTGCATAAAAGGGGGCACTGCAGTTCTCAGCGATTCAAGTGTGAGAAATGCAACATGCAGTTTGCAGTCAAGTCTGTCCTTGGTTATCACATTCAGATGCACTGTCAACATTCATCCGGTTTTGCCAACGCTGACAATCTGTCTATACATATGGGTGTTGGCACAGGAGATAGGCCTTACCAGTGTCAGCTCTGTGATGCCAACTACAAAATTGCTGGACATCTCCGAGATCACGTGCGTTCTAGACACTCCAATTCTAGGCCTTTCTTGTGTGCCAAGTGTGGGAAAGATTTTGCATACTCCACAGCAAGGCGTAGGCATGAGAAAGTTTGTGGTGTGGATTTGTCCGAGCGTATTCAGTTCCAGTGCTCTGCGTGTGACAAGGGATTTGTGACTGCGAAAGGTTACACCAAACACCAAGTAACTTGCAGCAATAATCAGGGTGAGAATGGTGGGAAGATTGAAATGCCATTTAAGTGCAGCTCCTGTGAGAAATCTTTCGCAAGTTTCCCAGCTTTGGACCGTCACCAGCGTTTCATATGTGGGAGAATTCCTCAGAAAGGAATCTATGCTTGTGAAGAGTGTGGGAAGATGTTCTACAAGAGAGATCGCTACATCACGCACACTCGTCGCCACGCAGGAGAGAAACCCTTCAAATGCCCCGAGTGTGAACTATGTTTCTATGACCAAGGGACCCTAAAGACACACATGGAGAGGTGGCATCAGTCTTCTGGCAAGTACAAGTGCACACTTTGTAACAAGGATTTTTTCTACCCAAGAACTCTGAAGAAACATATGCATCAACATTCAGTTGAGCTGGCCAACTCAATAGGGTCTCTGCACAGGGAAGCTTCCCATGGGAGAATGATGAGACAATACACGTGCAAGATATGCAGCAAGTCGTTTGCCTGGAGACCGCTATGTGCTCACATGGCAGCCGAGCACCCAGGAGTGGACCTGAACGAAGCAGTGAGCAAAGACTTGATGAAGTGTGACGTTTGCTCCAAAGAGTTCTCCTGCCCGCAGAGTCTGACCCTGCACAAAAGAAAGCACTCCAATTTCAAACGTTACAAGTGTGAAAAATGTGATCTTCAGTTTGCCATGAAGTCTTCCTTCCTTTCTCACTGTCGCACACATGCAGATGGACGGCCGCACAGCTGCGAAGAGTGTGGGAAAACGTTCCGCTGGCTTCACTCCTTGACCCACCACAAAATGACTCACCACAGCTCCTCGGCAGAAAGCAGTGACAGGACCATTGAGAGGTACACGTGCAATGAATGCGGCAAGCACTTCAAGCAGGAAAACTTCCTGTACCTTCACCTGAAGCTGAAGCAGCATGGCAGCAGCCAAGACACACCATGCATTTGCGCCAAGTGTGGCAGAGGCTTCAGCAAGATGCCGGACTACAAGACCCACTTAGCCACACACAACATATCCGTACCACACAGCAAGCCATTCTCATGTTCTCCCTGCGCCATTGGCTTCCAGACCAAACACCTGTTGGACAAACACATGAGACGGGTACACAACCAGCAGCCCCAGCCATCTTATCTTGGTGTTGATCGCGGGAAGACTCTAATCCCGAAAGACTACCTGAAAAGACATGCCGTATCTCATGAAAAATACTTATCAGGTGCAGTCCCTATGCCCGATCATCCTCAAACTGCTCCAAAGCATTGCATGGCGGATTTTACTCGAGGAGATACCAGCAGCAACAACAGTCAAACCCAAACGGTGAAGAAGAATGAGATGGAAAGCCACATGGGAATGCAGGATAGACCGCCTTACATGGCCTCCACAAGCAGCCAGGAGATGACGAGGGACAACTACGAGGGACTTTCCTTGCCGAACGATGCGCTTCCCCATTTCAGCACGTTTGAGAACCAGAACTACCCACGTCATTACAGCACCTTCATTCACCAAACCCTGGCCTGGCCCAGGTCGGAGGAACATTGTGCGGAAGAAGGTTGATATTTTACACCAATGGATCATCAGCCATTCCTGAACAAAGCCAGTAATGTATAAGTCTAGATCATCATAAAACTTTGTACGTATGACACAGACTTCAGTCAGTTAACATTTAATAAACATCACCAACAGAGTATGCATCATTTTCAACTACAGTTTCCCACAGGTTATTTTCTGTGGTAACTGTACACTTGTGATGAAAAAACTGTGAATTAGTTGGGTTGATTTGCCAACACTGAGATTTTTATCAGTTTGTGTAGCAAGCTTGCGTTGTATCTCAAGTACTGAATTTACTTAGTCTTCTGCATCTTTGTGCAAATGTTTCAGTCTGTGTCTGTGCAGATGTTTTGGTCTGTGTCAGTGTGTTTGCACTCTTGTGTACATGTGGGAATGTTAGTGCTTGTTCATGTGTGAAGTGGTGGGGGTTGGATTGGGGAAGTTGTTTTGATGTTTTCTGTTAATCTTGTAGCTGTATTGAGATGAATGCAATCATTCTGAAATTGTTTTACAAGTTCTGGTTTATTGTTGGTGATCAACGCACACAAGGAGCAATGTAGATGCTTCAGTGGAACTTTGAAGACCAGTGTTGATGTTTTTGTTGTTGTTTTCAATGTGTGGAAAGCATGCATAATTATTAGATATGATGGCTGTGTGTAGTTTTTATTGTGATGTATATTGAGTGTATATGGAATGTGTGGATGCAACTAATTATTTCAATCATTTTGTGAAATGAATGGATAATCAGTCATAGAGTTGGATGGTGTTTTGTGTTGAAAATCACATATATCATATATGACTCTTGAAGATGTTTTTTCTAATGGTTTTTTTGGGTTTTTTTTTTTTTTTTTTTGCAAATCAGAATGCCATAGTTTTCTTCCTTATGAAAAAAACAACATGCACGTAGGTTTTGTTTGATCACAAACACATTTATCTTACAGTTCCAGGTTATTTTGACACTATTTTTTTGGTCTGATATTCATGCTGTATGGTTTAATACTATATTTTTCCTTTATTGTTATTATTATCATTATCATGTTTTATTTATTTTTATTTTACAATGATTTTTCAATCTCATATATTCATCCTGTATGGTGTAATACCATATTTTTCTGTTATCATCATTTTTTTTTATTTTTTTTTTTTTACAATGATTCTTCAGTCTGTTGTATTCATGCTATGTGGTTCATTTTAGTCATTGTTGATTCCTTGCATTATTACGAAATTTTTTGAAAATTGGATGAAAAAAATGATCATGTGAATTGCAGTTTTGCATTAACACATCATTTTTATGTTATCTGTTGTGATGCGTTTACTGAAAATGGGATGTTATTTATACATATATTGTTTTATGTTATTTTTTTAGATAAAATTGACGATTTTGAAAAGTTATTCTGATCAGGTTTCTTCTTTGAGTGTCATTCTCCGTGTGTCAAAAAATTGTTGGCAGTTGTTCCCTGTCATTTTTCTGCTTTTGGGGTTCATTCTTTTTATCAGTTCTGATGAGTTATCGCTGATGCAAATATTAGTTTTACTGGACTTGGTCTGTTTTTGCATGTTTTTTCCCCCACAAGCATCCCAACCCCTCTGACATTGCCCAAACATTTAATAATATAAAATTCAGTAAACGTCCATGGCGCACACAAACTAACAGTAGCTTATTGATACAGGGTTTATCATTGCTAGGCCCTGACAGTGGTAAATTTTATCAAAGAATCAGTTTAAGTTAAGCCGAGTCAGTTGGAGAGCTTGAAATAAGATGGGATGATAATGCCATTGATTGAATGTTTAAGTGTGAGGTATACAAAATCATTGTCAGTTATAGGCAAAGTTTACCCTATGGAACCACTATGCAGTCAACAGTGTTGTGAATGAATCTGCATGCAGTTTATTCATCTGTCTTGTCTCTCTGATTTGGGGATGCAAGCTGTGTGTGTGTGTGTATGTGAAAGTCCTTTCATGTGTGTGTATGTCTGAAAGTCAATTCCATCTTGTTTTCAAGTGTCCTGCGCTTTCAGCCAGAGGATAAGTGCATTAGCAATGTAACTTTGCTATTTTGTTTGGAGACAGTGAATTCAGTTGAGTTTGTTTTTTGCATAACATGATTTTTTTCACTCTTCCTTTTGAATTTTTTTTAACAACAACAACAACAACAATCAAGGACATCTTTCAGCCTCTTGTCTCCTCGCAAGAAAGTTGAAATTGATTTCTTCATATTTCTTTTGACAGTTCTTTTCCATCAGTTGGTCAGTCTGACTCATTTTGATATCGCTTCCAGGTGAAGCTTTCCCCCCTCCCTCGTTTTCAGCCAGGGCATAAAATTGGAGTCGTGAAGGTCTCAAATGAAAATGGTCCAAGTTTTTAACCCTACCCCCTTCATAAACAGTGGTCCCAAGTTTTTACCTCCCCGTCACCCCCTTGCTCCAATTCCCCCCACCGATCCCCCTGAAGTTTACATTTTGATATATTTCTTTTCTTTACACATTTTGAGAAAGGAGTTAAATATGTTGCATATAGTGGACCTTGAACTGTCCTTTATTTATATTGATGAATATTGTGTGATGTACACATTAAATTGGGATGGTTTGTTATTATTATTATTATTTTTTATATATTGTTATTGTTGTCTTGTGTGGAGTCCATATCTGTACTCAGCTGAATTTGTCGAGGATATACATTTACAACTAGATTCAGCTGGAAAAAAAAAACAACAACTTTTGTAGCAAATGCTGTGAGAGAAGATGTGATGGAGCTTTTTTTTTTTTCTGTCCAATGATGTGAAAAATGAGAGGTTGCAGTTGATTTTGGACACACATGTATATATGTGAGAAAGGTTGATGGAGCTAAGTTTGGGTCTTCATTTCAAACGCTTGGAGAGAGTGGAGCTTATTGTAGAACCTGGATGTCCGATACATTCGTGGGAGAAGTCACGGTGGAGCGTTTTGGGACTTTGATGTTAAATGTATTCATGGGAGAGATCATTTGGTGTGGAACTTGTTTTGGGACTTGTAATGGCTTCATGTCTGGTGTGAAATAAGCCAGGAAGGAGTTTATTTTATTTTGAGGTCTCCTGTCTGTTGGTTAGAGGGATGTGGGAGTTGGGTCTTCACTCTATATGTCAGGTGTGAAATATGACTGTACAGAGTTTTTATTTTGGGATTTCATGTCGGATATCACTCCTTCAGGGTGGATCTGATTGTTAGACTTCACACTAGATGTGTTGAAATAAGTCAAGGTATAGCTCTTGATGCTTTGAAAAAAAGTCAAAGTATAGGTCTTGATGCTTTGAAATAAGTCAAGGTATAACTCATGTCACAGGGTGTACAGTCTGCCAGCCCTGATATATGTCAGTCGCAGAGCTTGATCAGAAAGGTGTGAAATGTAATGCCTTGATAAAAGTCGTTAAAAATTTTGCAAAATGATGTATGGTCAGAGAACATGGTTTTTTGAGCAAAATATGGATTGGAAAATTCACAAATACGGGCATTACTTTTTCAACCAATGAACTGGGTGTAGTAAGTGCTAGCCAATACCATGGAATCAACACATGCCACCCTTTCACTCTCATGCTGTCATGAGTTTGGAGGTTATTATTCTGAGGGCATCGGCGGTCTCACTTCAAGGCTCAGTATAGTTACAGTGTCAGGCCCAAATAGTCCATCATCTGCTACCACACCCTTGCTATACCACTTGAAAGAAATCTGCTCTGACTGCCATGTTTGATCAAACTTGGAGAACTTTCGGCACTGTGTGCCTCTGGATCTGATTCTCACGATCTGTGGAAGTACGCTTGTTCATTGGTGTTGCTTTTTGTGTGGAATGTTAAATTGTGGTGTGTTTGTGTGTTTTGGAATGCTTCACTCTTATTCTTATGATTTGATCAATGCTTTCAGTGTGAATCGTGGTACATATGCTGTGTCTCTGCCCTTTGCAGTTGTGTGTTTTTTACTGCAATTGTTGTTTGATCATTAATTTCTGTGTGCCATACTGTGCTGTATTTGTCTGACTATTTCATGCCGTTCTAGAACAAGTCTTGTTGTTTTTTCATGAGAACACCATTTATGTAAATATTTCAAGTTTAGTGTTGTCTGCAATTTGAAAATGGTCGGTAACATGGAAAAACTGTGACAGCTGTTGTTTTATTTTGTAATAATTATTAGAGATAACTAATGTTGTATCATGTTTGGTGCATTTGTGTCAGCAACTATTTGTGTGTTGGTTTTTTAAGACCTCCGCCCTTTTCTTTTTATTTTTTTTTATTTTTATTTTTTATTTTTTTATTTTTTTAAACACTAGTATAATACTGTTTAAATATATATGTACACATACATAGAGCAAATGATTTCATTTTGAATACAGAGGTGGCTGTCATTTGTGATGTAAAAAAAAAAAAAAAAGAAAAAAAAAAAAAATTTTTTGAGTTGTTGTGTGGAGAAATTATTATTTTCTGTGAAAGGGAGTTTCAACACTCCCCTTTATCGAAAATCATAACTCTTGACAAGTTCAAGTCCAGAAAGGCATGGTGTGATTATTTCAATTAAGTGACCCAAATGGTGGGTATGTGTAAAGGGAATGGTGCAGACACTATTACTGTCAGTGATGTGAGAGAAGTGAGATGTGTAATGGATAGAAATAGGGTTGTGTCATGGTATTATTATTATTGATAAAGTTATACATCGCCTACCTTCGATAAGAGACCAAGTCCTAAGCGCTTGACAAACACTGAACGCACTTGTCAGCATGTTTTTCTTTTATATATTTAACAGTAACATGGCCCGTTCATGGACAAATAATTGACAGAAAACCAGTGAGAAAAAAAAAAAGAATGAAAATATCAGACTGGATGATTAAAGATCGTTACATTTGGTAAGACGTTAGTTTAATGAGGTCGCAAGTTCACAAAAGCTTAATGGAATTATTCTGATTACTTAAGGCCCTAATGGAAAACCTGTGTGAAGTGGAAATTCGTGTTTAATTATGAAAGACTTTTTTTTTTTATGACACTTTTTACCTTGGGCTGTGGGTTTGTAACCCCCACAAATAGAAAAAAATTGTTTGTGTGCTGTGAGTTTCTGTGTTTGGATTGATGTATCTAGCTCTCAGAATGTGAAGTCATCACTTCATACATGTAAAAACATGATAATTGATCAGTGACAGTGTGTTTTTGTTGTTTTTGTTTTTTGTTTGTTTGATTTTAATGTTGTTGGTGGTGGTAAATTGGTTCATGGCCTTTTGGGTGGATTTAGGCCTCTGCTGTTTAATTTCAAGGTCTGTGGTAAGCGCTTCTGATTGTGCTAGTTAGTTCGTGTGCTCTTTTTTTTCTTCTTGTTTTAAAATACTTAGATGATTCACCTGTCCATGCATTGACACTCATTCACATTCATATATTGACACACCCACACACAGAATAATAATATGACTTTGTAGGTGTTAGTAGTATATATAAGTGTATTGATGTTGCTTATGTTCTTGTACACTTTGCTTATTTAAATGTTGCCATAATGTATGTAAACATATACTGCTTTCTTTACTGTATGTTGCAGAATACATATAATTAGGTGTATGTATAAACCAAAATGATAATAAAATGAGGAAACGACCTTTGTCTTTGATATTGTTTGGTACGAAAGGACACAAAAATGAGGCCAAGAGAACAAATACTTCAACATTTTCAAATGTGACAACACAGTCGCAGATTCACAAGCAAACACTGCCAAAAATCCTCATCAGCCTGCTTGTAGACAAACAAATCTGAAGATGTGGTTGGCCACTGAAAAGTAGGTCATCACTGGCATATTGGGGTAAAAAAAAAAAAAAAGATGAACACACACACACAAACACACACACTACACACACACACAATAAAAACGTGCGCGCACATACGCAGCACCAACCCACACTGTGTCAAGGTTCTGTGAGTTTGTCTTGGTGTTTTTTTGTTTGTTTTTTTTTGGTTTGGTTTTGTGTGTTTAGATGTGTCAGTTTTGTGTTTGAGCATTCGGTATGGCTATAGCCCTGTGCAGTCGGACTAAAAGCAACAATAAACAATACCCCCACCACCTCACCCCATTCCACACATACACATTCTCTCTCCTTCGAAGACCAAACTGATTTTCACCTTTGACGAAGTCCTCTCTGTCTGTCTGTCTCTCTCTTGCTCTCTATATTACCTTCCACACATGTCCCAATGAAGACCAAACTGATCTTCACCTTTGACGAAAGTCCTGTCTGTCTTGCTCTCTATATTGCCTTCCACAGTGTCCCCTATGATGACCAAACTGATCTTCACCTTTGACGAAAGTCCTGTCTGCCTATCTGTCTATTTGTTTCTGTCTGTCTCGGTCGGTCTGTCTGTTTGTCTGTCTGTCTGTCTCTCTTTCTCTCCCCTAGCTCATGCCCTCCACACCTGTACCCTACAAAGGGAGGCCAAAAATATTGATTATCACCTTTGACGCAGCGCGGGAATTCCTGATGTGTGTGGAACACTGACCTATAAATACGATCTCAGTGGTGTGGAAGCACATCGAATCAATGCCGACACCACCACTCGTGTTTTCTTTTGGCCGGAGAAGGTAGGTTACTTCCTCTTTTGTCGACAAGTGTTTGTCAGCAACATGCGGGCCACACACCTGTTTTATATGAAATAGATTACAATTTGAAAACAAACAAAAAAAACAAGAAAACAAAAAAACTGCATAGTATGTGTATATATTATCTTCCATATGACATCAGCTAGGTTACCAAGAAATGCAGCGAAGCGACAGTGCATTGTTTAAGTTTTGAACGGTGAAAATATAGGCATGTTAGTTAATATTATTATGGGTGAGAGAGGTTTTGCGAGCGGAGATTGACTTGTATGTGTTTCTTGTTGTTCTTGTACTTTATTTTTTTCTTTCTTTCTTCTCAAAGTTCTTCCTCTCAAGTTTTTCTTTCTCCCTTTCTGTTCCTCCTTCCCAGACTGTCTCTACATATGTATTTATGTATTTGTATTTGTATCAGTTTCTTTTTATCACAACAGATTTCTCTGTGTGAAATTCGGGCTGGAGAGTACGTCGCTACACTGAGAGCACCACCCCCTTTTTTTGTATTTTTTCCTGTCTGCAGTTTTTATTTGTTTTTCCTATCGAAGTGGATTTTTCTACAGAATTTTGCCAGGAACAACCTTTTTGTTGGCGAAGGTTCTTTTACGTGCGCTAAGTGCATGCTGCACACGGGACCTCGGTTCATCGTCTCATCCGAATGACTAGCGTCCAGACCTGACCACTCAAGGTCTAGTGGAGGGAGAGAAAATATCGTCGGCTGAGCCGTGAATCGAACCAGCGCGCTCAGATTCTCTCGCTTCCTAGGCGGACGCGTTACCTGTAGGGCATCACTCCACATATGTATGTATGTATGTATGTATGTATGTATGTATGTATGTATGTATTGTGTGTGCGTGTGTGTGTGTGTGTGCGTGCGTGTACACACACACACACACACACACACACACACACACACACACACACACACATATATATATATATTTATCCATATAAAAATTTTTATGACTTGATTCCAAACAAGTTCACGCGTGTGGACCCTATCTGAAAAAAGACGCGCATTGGGGGCGGGGGGTGGTGGGGGGGGGAAGGTTCGGTTAACTTCCACGACGCAGTTTATAGTTTCACGAACGACGAGTGAACACACACACACACACACAGAGCACAGACGGGGAAGAAGTGTGAGTTGGAATACCCCACGCACAGACTACGGGCCTCCA